>NC_056729.1:1757216834-1757283354 GCF_019279795.1 Protopterus annectens
AGTTTTTCGATGATACCCGAGTGGGGTATTGTGTCGAAAGCCTTTGCCAGGTCGAGGTAGGCTGTATGGACTGCCTTGCCCTCATCAATGGCCTTGGTGACTGTTTCGAAAAAGTCAACCAAGTTTAAAAGGCATGATCTGCCTTTGACAAAGCCAAACTGGGTTGGATCCAAAGTCTGCAAGTTCCCTATGTCTTTATTTATGAGTTCCATTATGATCCTCTCCATGGCTTTGCAGATAAGGCTTGTCAAGCTAATGGGACGGTAATTTCCAGGGTCGGTGGAGGCACCGCCCTTGTGAAGTGGGACCACAGTCGCTGCGCCACTCCTGGGCACGCATCCTGGGGTGAGGCTAAGATTAAACAGCTGTCATAACTGCGGGTTTAATTCCTCATTGAGTTCGTGGAGCACACAGCCGGGGACACCACCTGGTCCCATGGATGCTGTGATTTTGCCTTGGAGAGAGCAGTTCTCACTTGGGCGTTGGAGATGTTTGGGGGGCTACAATCCTCTGGTATAGATATCTCTCCTTTTGGGGGGGGGAGAAGTTTGCACTGAACCTGTCAGCCAGTATGTTGGCAATGTGTGTAGGTTCAGTAATCTTCACATCATTTTGAACTAATTCTGAGCATATCTGGGAGTTTCCTCCTAGGTTTCTAACATAGCTAAAGAAGGCCTTATGATTGTCTTTTGAGTCCTTGGCGATTTTTCTCTCAAAATTTGCCTTGGATGATTTTATGAGAGCTCTTAGTTTTTACTTATAATGATCAAAGGTGTCTTACCTTTCAAGGATTTTGCTCTATCTTGTAGTAGCTTCCTCCTTTTGTTGTAGAGCTTGTTTATGGCTGGGGTCCACCAGACTGGACGCTTGCCTTTGGTACAAAGAGTCTTAGTTTTATTTGGGATTGCCTGATCCATGCAGTCCTGTAGGTGCTGGTAGAAGGCATTTGTAAGTGATTCAGCGGTTTGAGTAATGTTTACCACTGGCTCAGGGGCCTTAAAGGAGACCACACTAGTTTTTAGAAGTGTGAAGTCGGCTTTGGAGAAGTTTTTCACTGTGGTCTTTTTTATTTCAGGTGGGGGCGGGATGAGGACCTCCAGCGAGATTAGTTTATGATCTGATCTCACCAGTGAGGGGTATACTTCTGGTGTTGAACATTGTGATCCCATGTTCATGATGATGAGATCAAGTATGTTTTCTCCTCTTGTGGGGATGGTGACTAGTTGTTCCATGGCATTTGAGTTTATGAACTCCAGGAACCTTTGGGCTAGAGTGTTTGGGCTTGAGTAGTGTTCCCAGTCTATATTAGGGTAGTTGAAATCACCTAGTATGATGGTGTTTGGAGATACATTTATCCCTCCAGTGTTTTCAGGAAGGCCATGTGAGGTTCCTGAGTTTGAGAGGGTGGCCTGTAACATGCTACAAATTGCAGAGCAGTCTTGCCTATGGTTAATTGCACCTGGATGGTCTCCGATGCATCGTGCATTGCCACCAACCTTGAGGTGTGTGTCCTTTATGAATATGGACACCCCTCCTTTCTTGGTGTTGTCCGGATTTTGGGGCGGAACGCATGATATGAGGTGAAACCCTAGTGCTGGGGTGCTCTCAGGAGCCTTGAACCAGGTTTCTGTCACAGCACAGACATCGATGTTCTCCATACTGAGAAGGGCCTCGAGTCGTGCATCTTGAGATTGAGACTTCTGGCATTGAGCAGCATTACCCTTAGTTTTTTTCCTTTTTGTGTTCTAGGGTGGTAGGTTTAGAATTTGAGCCTTGCCTAAAAAGGCACTATGGGGGTGGCAAGAGCCTTTGCCAATATCCGGAAGCCCAGGGTGACAGGTGCAAGCCGTCCCTTGAAGCAGCGTGGCTTGTCCAGCATGTCATCCCAGGCAGACAGACATTGGATCCCCTTTGAATGACACCAAAATTTAAGCCAATTATTAAAGCTGATCATCTTATCACTGTATTGTGGCATCATTCTAGGTGAAGGTAGGATACTGCTCAAGGTCAGGGTCATACCTGCCTGGGCTACATAATCAGAGAGCTCCTCAATATAGATAGATA
The DNA here is from genome assembly GCF_019279795.1 of Protopterus annectens. NCBI lineage: Eukaryota > Metazoa > Chordata > Ceratodontiformes > Protopteridae > Protopterus > Protopterus annectens. The sequence continues at coordinate 1,757,218,899 of NC_056729.1, forward strand.
TAGATATATAGATACACGGGGTCACTACTAAATCCCAAATGCTCAGAATCTCAAAGACCAGAATCCCGAGACGAGAATCTCGAATGCCAGTAATATTGAACATTCACAATCACAAATCTCGTAATACCGAAAATCAGTACCTTTTCAACACCACCGTAGAAACCTTATGAAATACTGTTGCTGCCAATGAAAGTCCACATCCCAGACACCAAAATGTGTAAAGTGAACCATAAAGACACACCAGACTTGCAGTTTTCACCATATGTAACACCAGCAGTAGTAAGCACATAACTCCGGCATTTCACAGCATATAAATAGAGAACTTGAGACATCCGGAAGTAGGCATCACATGACTATGCCCCATGTTTACTAAATACACTTTCTACTGTGGCAAATGTAATCCCATTCATAAGTGAAGATCCCTAATTTAAAAAATCCATTCACGTTGCAAATGCTCATTAAAACATCTTAAACACCCTGTGACTCCTGTAAGTAATAGTATAACAGCATTGCAATATCACATTTTCAGCAACCGCGCTATTGCATGGATGCATCCCAGGCAGGTATACTCCTTTTGATTATCTAGGACCCGCTGAAAATGATTATGTCTGTCAATAAGTTTATGGCACTAAGGAGTTGGAGGATACCCAGCGGCCAGTCTCTCACGCAATCCAGCCACATGGTTCTGCTCCCTAGCCAAAGCTGTCAACTAATTAAAGGTGTAGTACTCCTTTTAGAGCAGGGAGCTGTCAGAGGTATTTCCTATGGATTATACTTTGTGGATGTGTGAAATAAGTGATGGCACAGTACTCCTTTTATATCAGGGGACTGTTACTGTGTCTTGCTTTGTGGAAGTCTTAATTCGAGATTACAAGCTTCGGGAATGTGCATTTTCGGTATTGCCGGCATTCGAGATTCTCATCTTGAGATTCCAGTCTTTGAGATTCTGAGCATTCGGGATTTAGTAGTGATCCCAGATACACAAATACATATATGTGTGTGTGTGTGTGTGTGTGTGTGTGTGTGTGTGTGTGTGTGTGTGTGTGTGTGTGTGTGTGTGTCGATGGGGAGAGACAGAAGTCAGAAATGTAGAACTCAGCCTCTACTCACATATACAATTCATATAATGCTGTGTGAAGAGGTGGTCTTTCATCAGTACATAACACAAACAAGTTGATGATTGATCAGCTGTTGCCATTTTTCTGGTGTTCATTTGGCTACTAGAAGGAATAGTTGAGTGCACTGACATAAAGTAAATTAGTGTTGACTTTCTGGCCTCCTGAAGAATAGCTTGAAGCCTGCTTTCACTCTGTATCTGTTGTAGGCAACCAGAGAAGCCCTCATTGGATTATCTGCTATAGCACATCTACTCTGTCCTACTCAAGCTGGATTAACTGCAGAAGCTCCTTTAAAAAGATATGCCATTTAATCATGAGGGTCCCTAGCCTACTTATCCAAGCCACCAGGCATCATTTATGTTTCTTATACATTTGCTTTAGTCCACATTGAACTCTGACAGGTAGGCGATATGCATGGTTTCTTCAACTGCTTCCTTTGTTTGCCTACTATATACACCTTTTCAAACCAGTCCAAAATAAAGTTTAACATCTTTGGTATTACAACACCTCCAAAGGGCAGCAAGTATAATGGTTGCACAGCTGCTATGGAGATGGGAGTTAGAAACGTGGGCCTCCGTGTCAGCAGTATAACATTGAACCAGTGTCCTTAGTGTCCTCATTGGTCTTAAAGTGAGGTGGACTGAGCCCAGAGGAGGCTTAGGGAGATCCAGTAGATCTGACTAATGTAGAGAGGAGCGTTTAGCAGCTGTGGGTCAGCTGAGGGAAGAGGAAAACAAGAAATCCAAAAACTAAAAGGACAAGATGGAGACCAACTCAGCGATCAGATAGTGAAGATTACAAATTAAATGGTTCCTAATTTTGCTTTCATTGCAAACAAATCTTTATGACCCACAGTCCCCACTTTATTAACAGTTTTAAAGGTTCCACAGCGGGAGTTCGGTTTTATTCTACTCACAAAGCTACAAATGTAGTTTATCATTCTCAGCACATTTCATGTGACTGTTTTTACATAACCAAAGTAGTCAAGAATTTAAAAGAAAGGATGACAGAACACATCAGAGCTACAAAGAATAAGGACAACAGGAACACTGTGCCTAATGCCACAAGATTTGTATTATTTATACTGGAAAAAAGTCACTGAAGATCCTATGAAGGTGAACAGGATGCCTTATTAGAAAAGTAAAAACTGGTTTGACAATTAATATTCAATAATTTTAGTTTACCAGGTCTGAACAGAAGTGCTTGTTGACAGTTTTTTTATTATTAAATTGAAGCCATTGGGAAAAAAAATGTATATGTATATATATATATATATATATATATATATATATATATATATATATATATATATATATATATATATATATATATATATATATATATGTATATATACACACACACATACATATATATGGTTCCCCTTCAAAACATCTAAAACACATAACATTGAATTTAATAACATCTAAAATGTGCATCACAACACTGAACACTGCAAATCACATGAAAATAACATCCCCTCCACATATAATAACACCAAGCTAACAAACACACTTTTACCTACGTTTCAGCAAGGGGGCAAGCCCCCTTGCACCCTCCATGTGGGGGGCTCTGCCCCCCACACACCCGTAAATTAAATATACCAACTCTGAGATCACACTACAGTGGGAAAAAGTTAATTTCCTAACCCCACTGTATCATGATCACCATAAAGAAGGTACACATAATGTCTAGCCTAAACACATACAGAGTCGCAAAATAAACACTATATAAAAAGTATAAATTCCTACATTATATAAATAATAACTATGGAAAAAACTACAACATCACATAGTGATACCACAAGATTAACAGATTAAACTGTAACATTTACATGTTTGATGATACACTATTGCATATTATACATTTTAGATGTTATGAAATTCGATGTTATGGGTTTTAAATGTTATGGTCTAGATGTTTTGATTTTAGATGTTATGAGTTGCAGATGTTTTGAAGGGGAACCATATAAATACACACACACACACATATATATATATATATGTGTGTATATATATATATATATATATATATATATATATATATATATATATATATATATATATATATATATATATATATATTTTTTTTTTTATTTTATTTTTTTTTTTATTTTACTTATCTGTATTTTTGACTATGTACTGGTACATTTTCAGGCTTATTTCGTATTACAAAAATTTCCAGTCAGAAACAAAAAGTAATCATAGTACAATTATATCTTTGTTGGACAGAATGTACATTTCTTAACCAATTACACATGCAAGTCATTGTATATCTTTAACACTGGAAGACACTTTAAACACTTGTAATTACAGATACATATAACTTATGTATGAAAAGGTTCATTTCTTTCACTTTGAAGTTATAATCAGTTAGGAGTGTTGAAGCATGGTGTCACATGATTTTAATGTAGCTAAGTAAGATTTTAGAATTGAGGTTTTATCTGAGAAAGTCAATATTCTTACTGAATGAAGGTGCTCACCAGTATTATCTTAGTTTTTTAAGTTTCACTGACTGATCTTGCATTTAACCTGAACATATAATTAATGTTATATTTAATTTCAGAAATAGTTCCAAAATATCAAGACTCACTATACATACAAGTGAGCCAGTTCACACTAAAAAGTCGATAGAAGGATCAGCTGTAAAGTTTCTGAAAGGTGTTCCTGGTGTACAGACTGCTGATGTCCAAGTCTAACAGAATGACCGCTCGATTTACTAAAGGTTCAACAAGTGCACAACAGTGTATCAGGAAGTGCTTGACAATGAAAATTAGTAATGCAGGATCAGATAAACCTTCTCCTAAGAACAGGCCTGCTGCTGATAATCTCGGATGCCGTAAGGAGGGCAGAGTTATTTATTTAGACAGGGGTAAAGCTCCGATATCAACAGACCAATTCCAGTCTGAGCCTGGACAAGATCATAGCAGCAATACAGATTATCATGGATAGCACAATAGGGAAAGTTAGTACAAGTACACCATTAAGCAATTTTAAGAGAATCTAAGCAACAAATAAAACTGTTTTGCAAAAGATTATATTGTATTCAGACAATTAAACCATGAAATATTCAAGACAAGGACCAACCAACTGCACAAAGTGGAAACAAGAAAAACAATGGTAGATGCACTTCCCTGTCATTTGTCTAGCAATTCAGTGCAAAGGATTAAGACAAAGGAGGCTCACTGATTCAATTCTTTGCCTTAGAAGCTCCAAGGTTCAATACTGATCTCGGGTAACTTTTTGTGTAGAGTTTGCACATCCACATCTAGATGGGTGTCCTTCCTACTCCCATCCCAAAATGCTGACTAAGTATAGTAAAATGTCCATATGTATTGTTTTTAGTGTTGCCCTTGGGTCCCAGGTTGTGCCACAGCAGCAGAGTTAACAGTTGATTAATTAAATGATCGCTGTCCTGTAGCTGATGTTATGATTCCTTCAGTCTTCACTTACCTACTTTGTCACTTTGATCATGTAACTTACACTGTGCACATTAGTCTCCAGTTAATGCAGGTGTCAGCCTGGGTGGATAACAAGGTTAACAAAATAAATAAATATTAATAAATAAATAGGCAGTTGAAGGACCAGCACCATTAGCTTGTTGAAGTCTTTTCAGTCATGTGTTTGCTAGTGAAAACAGTAGCCATGATCACAAGATGCACCACTAAATACCTATCAAATGTCCAGATTTTTGTCCCATATTTTTTGGTCAGTTTCTCATAAAATGTGTGGTTTTCTGGTAAATCACTTAGGACTGAAGTTACTAAATAATGAGTGACATTTGAGTTTCAGACTTCATACCCCTCAGTGAAAGCATATTCATTCAAAACCTGCTATTCTTGCAACTTTCCAAGTTTGTAAGAGCAGTCCCTATTTTTGGGCCTCCCCCCCCCACAACCATTATTTTTTGCTCTGTCCAGATTTTCTGCACCAATAGGTTGAGATGTACGATACTGATATAAATGGAAGTTAAGTGGACAGTAAATGGTCGCAGGGAACATTACACAGATGTGAAAACTGGCTGGGAACACTGGGTATTAGGTAAGAACAGAAGAAAATGCAGAGGCAGTAATTATAGCAGATCTGATGAGCACATACTGTGAAGCTTAAGAAGGGAGGGGATGAGGAGAAAATGCTAGATCTGGAGAAATGCTAATCTGTTATAAGGAAAATAAATGTGAGATGGTAACACGTTTAGATACAATGGATTAGTGGTGAAAGGTAGAGGATGGCCCTGGCTTTAAAGAATACAACCCCCTAAAAACAGGCTAACAAATGTGTCAGAGATGCTAGTTAGCCAACCACGGTGGCACCTACATTTACATGGTTATAGACTACCTATTGTGGCATCGTTATCTGTATGTCTACAGACCAGCTACTATGGCGCCCCGTATATGTATGATTACAGGCCATGCACTGTGGCATCTGTATTTGTATGGTTACAGGCCAGCCACTGTGGCACCCTTATCTGTATGGTTACAGGCGAGGTATTGTGGCACCATTATCTGTATGATTATAGGCCATGCACTGTGGCAGCCATATATATATGGTTACAGGCCAGCTACAGTGGCACCCATATCTGTATGGTTATAGGTCCTGCACTATGGCACCCATATCTGTATGGTTACAGGCCATGCCCTGTGGCACCCATACCTATATGGTTACATGCTAGCTACAGTGGCACCCATATCTGTATGGTTATAGGTAATGCACTGTGGCACCCACATCTGTATGGTTATAAGCCATGCACTGTGGCACCCATACCTATATGGTTACAGGCCAGCTACAGTGGCACCCATATTTATATGGTTATAGGTCATGCACTGTGGCACCCATATCTGTATGGTTACAGGGCATGCACTGTGGCACCCATACATATATGGTTACAGGCCAGCTACAGTGGCACCCATATCTGTACGATTATAGGCCAGCCACTGTGGCACCCATATCTGTATGGTTATAGGCCAGCTACTCTGGCACGCATATCTGTATGGTTACAGGCCAGCTACTCTGGCACGCATATCTGTATGGTTACAGGTCATGCACTGTACCCATATCTGTATGGTTACAAGTTAGCCACTGTGGCACCCATATAAATATGGTTGCAGGTTATCCACTACAGAACACACATCTGCACAGGTACAGGTTAGCTGCAGTACCCATATCTGCATGGTTACAGGCTAGCATGTAAGGAACACATACTTGTACAGATACAGGTTAGCTTCTCTGTAACCATTTCTAAATAGTTTCTGGCCTATCACTATAGCACACATTTTTGCACAGGTACAGCCAAACTACTGTGGTGCATGTACCTGCATGCTTATGGGCTAGCTACTATAGAATACATATCTGCATTGATACAAGGTACACATTAAAGCACCTTGGACCTTCATGCTCACCACTGTGGTCTGCAACCTCCCAGATATAAGTTATGCACAGCTGTTGTAGTAAAACCCTTCTAGGTACAGCCATACCATGGGAAGGGATTCATAAGAGATACTGTTGAGTCCCTACAGCGATACATGCTGACCATTGTGACATCAGCAGTCGATGCTGTCACCATCTCAGACATGCTACATGCTAACCATTGTGACATCAGCAGTCGGTTCTGTCACCATCTTAGTCATGCTACATGCTAACCATTGTGACACCAGCAGTCAATACTGTCAGCATCTCAGACATGCTACATGCTAACCATTGTGACACCAGCAGTCGATGCTGTCAGCATCTCAGATATGCTGCATGCTTACCATTGTGACATCAGCAGTCGATGCTGTCATCATCTCAGACATGCTACATGCCGACCATTCTGATATCAGCAGTCAGTTCTGTCACCATCTCAGACATGCTACATGCTAACCATTGTGACACCAGCAGTCGATGCTGTCACCATCTCAGACATGCTACATGCTGACCATTGTGACATAAGCAGTCGATGCTGTCACCATCTCAGACATGCTACATGCTAACCACTGTGACACCAGCAGTCAATGATGTCACCATCTCAGACATGCTAAATGCCAACCATTGTGACATCAGCAGTTGGTTCTGTCACCATCTCAGACATGCTACATGCTAACCACTGTGACACCAGCAGTCAATGATGTCACCATCTCAGACATGCTACATGCTGACCATTGTGACATCAGCACTCGATGCTGTCACCATCTCAGAGATGCTACATGTTAACCATTGTGACATCAGCAGTCGATGCTGTCACCATCTCAGACATGCTACATGCTAACCATTGTGACACCAGCAGTCAATGCTGTCACAATCTCAGACATGCACTGGCTACAGTAACTTTGACACCTTCACATTTATATGGTACAATCATTCAAGCAACTCAGCAGATAAGTACTGTGACAGAAGAATCAATCTGGATGGCAACTGCAACTGTAGTCCCCTGAAACATACAGGTAAATTACTGTCAACTCACTACTCTACATGGTATCTGCTATGATACTGCCATTATCATAAGTACAGTGTAGCCATATATGCAGACATCACCAAAGACACAACCCACATCTCCTCACAGACAGAGGGCCACATGTTATCATAAACACAGTGCAGTCATACATACAGACATCACCAAAGACACAACCCACATCTCCTCACAGACAGAAGGCCACATGTTATCATAAACACAGTGTAACCATACATACAGACATCACCAAAGACAAAACCCACATCTCCTCACAGACAGAGGGCCACATGTTATCATAAATACAGTGCAGCCATACATACAGACATCACCAAAGACACAACCCACATCAACTCACAGACAAAGGGCCACATGTTATCATAAATACAGTGTAACCATACATACAAACATCACCAAAGACACAACCCACATCTCCTCACAGACAGAGGGCCACATGTTATCCTAAATACAGTGTAACCATACATAAAGACATCTCCAAAGACACAATCCACATCTCCTCACAGAGGGCCACATGTTATCATAAATACGGTGTAGCCATACATGCAGACATCAACAAAGACACAACTCACGTCTCCTCACAGACAGAGGGCCACCAATGTGACACACTGTGCAGGAAAACTTCTATTTAATGCACGAAGTACAGATTGTTCACAGACTGACATAAAATAATCTTTTTACACTGAGGTTCATATACAAGAACTTCAATATAACAAGGCTGTTAGATTTAAATACCTCATTCTAATAAGTATTTATTTACTTATTTGACATTTGTTTACCGGGGTGGTATGACTGGGTCTATAGAACCCATTTTCAGCAGAGGCCCAGGGGGAGAAGCTCCACATACAATACAATACAAATACATTACAGTCCAAAAACAATACAAGTGACATGAGGAATACTATATAAAAATTAGATGATAAAACATAAAGTAGGTTAGAAGATATCTGGACACTTCGATAGAGCTATATCATTATAGACAGTTTTAGGTATTCTAACAACATATATATAGTCTTTGAATAAATAGTGTGTACAACAGTAGTATTTATATAGTACAATGTATGACATGGGTTGTTCTAGTACATGAAAAATAAAATGATGGTTTAAGTTAGGAAAATAATATCTGAAGAGTTATTGATGCAGAAAGGCAGTGAGAGAGTTAAGAATGGAGGCATCACAAACTGAGCAGCAGCTTAAGGATATGGTACAAAAACAGAGAAGGAGTTACAAGAGACTTAGGATCTTGTAGACTGTGAAGGAGTGAGATTCGACAGAAGACAAACAGGGTGAAGCTAGCGTGGAAGAAGAGGAAGAGCTGAGCGTTGGGCAGGATTTATATAGGAGCAGAGCCATGCATTTTTGAGATGATTTTTTAAAGAGGCTTTAAAGCAGGTGAGGCCAGGCATAGACCCAGTAGCTAAAGGATGTGAATTCCATAGTTTAGAGACAGAATATAAATACAGAGAGTAACTTTTTTTTTTGTGGGTTTTGAGATAGCTAAGAGATTTTTGTCTTCTGATCACAGGGACCTATTTGCCGTGTAAGGTGTGACTAGGGCAGGGCAGGCAGTAGGCTTGAAAATAAGGTTGTGGAAAGTGGACAGCTGAATAAAAAAAGGTTGGTTGGGAAGTTCAAGACAGTTTAGTTCTAGTAGAGCTTTACAGTGGTGTCACTTGTATTGTTTTTAAAACAAACAAAACAAATACCCTGCGCTACACATCCTCTGGAGGTAGTGTGCTCTTAATTTCTACCAACGTTATTTCCTAGCTGTAACTCCGTCTTCTGCACTGAATAGTACAGTTGTGTACCTACCATAAATGTAGATGTTCGAGTGCATTCACTGTTGCAGTCATTACTCCTGGGTTATCCTGCTGGCAGGCTACCCTCAGTCAGCCAGAATTCCAAAGTCTAGGTCTGGCGTCAGTTGCTGTCGCCTCTTTCCTGACATCAGTGTGCCAGGGGTATAAAATATGCAGCTGACGTCATTTTCTTCAGTTTTTCTTGCCCCAGATGTCAGGTGTCCCCAAATTGGTAGGCTGAAAAAATATGCCAATAAAAATGCACAAAAATAACATTTCCTTCATCTACAAGCAAATACACCAAATAGGTTGTATAGGATAGAGAAGTGCAGATAAGTCCCAGCAAAGAGAAGGGGTATGGTGGGTGGGTAACCTGGACTGCAACAGTGAATATACATGAACATCTACATTTATGGTAGGTACACAACTGTACTATGTTCATCGTGTTTCACTGTTGCAGTCATTACTCTTGGGTTGAATCCCAAAGCTGAGGATGGGTGGCTGGGCTAAATAGGATTAGGAGAGGTGATGAGGCTCTGCAGGACTGCAGTGGCAAAGCCTGCTCTGGACTTAGAGTAAAGAGGTAAGTGGTAGTCCTTTGTGAAGGTGTGCACTGAACCCCAGGTTGCAGCCTCTAAGATATCTTTGGTTGGTACTCCTCTGAGGAAGGCTGCTGAAGTGGCTGCTGCCCTGGTGGAATGAGGCCTAATGCCCTTAGGCACTGATTTGCCATGTTGAGAATAGCAGAAACGGATGCAATGGCCTATCCATTTAGAAATAGTCTGTTTTGAGATAGCCTTTCCTTGTGATCCCACAGCATATGACACTAAAAGTTGCTCAGTATTTCTGAAAGCTTTAGTTCTGTCCAAGTAGAAGCATAGCTGCCTGTGTATGTCCAAATAATGCAGAATTTTCTCACTCTTGTTCTGTGGATTTGGATAAAAGGTAGGCAAGTGAATGGTTTGGTTGAGGGCCACACTGGACACCACCTTAGGCATAAATGTAGGGTTTGTCCTCAGAGAAACACTGTCTGTATGAAAGATGATGAAAGGTTCCACAGCCATGAGTGCTTGTAACTCCGAGACTCGCCTCGCAGAGGTTATTGCTAGGAGCAGAGCTGTTTTCCAGGATATGAATTTTAAATCTGCTGTTGATGCTGGCTCGAAAGGAGGCAGTGTGAGTTTTTCCAAAACATAATTGAGATCCTAGGTCGGAATAGGTGCTCTCCTTGGAGGCCTAATGTTTTTGGCCCCTCTGAGGTACTGCCTTATTAAAGGATGAGAAAAGATAGGTGGTTCCACATTGTAATGGGCTGGAATGGCAGAGGCATGAATCTTAATTGATGAGAAAGAAAGGCCTTTGTTCAGCATCTCAGTTAGGTATTGTAAAATCTGAGGGATATTTGGTACACACGTGTCAATGCCTTTTTCCTGGTTCCAAGCACAGAATCTCTTCCATTTCTCTGCATAAGATTTTCTCATACTGGGCCTCCTGGCCTCCAAGATAACATCCAAAACAGCTTTTGAAAGAGGAGTGTTCTGAATGAATACATTATCTGCCATGCTGCCAGATTTATGGTCCTGAGTTGGCTGTCCAGGATATGACTGTTTTGTTGGGTCAGCAAGTGAGAAGTTTGAGGCAATATCCATGCTGGACCTTGAGACAAGCTCTTTAGGATTGGGTACCAGTGCTGGCGTGACCAGTCTGGTGCAATCAGTATCATTTTTGGCTTCTCTTGTCTGACCTTTAGGAGTACCCTGGGAAGGAGAGGCAGAGGAGGAAAGGCATATACTGTTAGATTTTTCCAGCTGAAGGATAAGGCGTCCACTTTCCATGCTTGCTTGTGATAAATGCTTGTGCAAAATCTCTGCAACTCTCAGTTGTGAGGGGAGGCAAATAGATCTATGTCTGGGCATCCCCATTTCCTTATTATCATGCTGAATACTTGTGGATCCAGTTTCCATTCATGGGGATCCATGAGGTTTCTGCTTAGTTTGTCTGCCAGAGTATTTGTTTTTCCTGGCAGGAATTATGCTTGCAGGTGAACTTGAAAAGCCAATGCTGTGTCCCATAAGGTCATTGCTTGTCTGCAGAGGGGGTAGGAATGTGTACCTCCCTGCTTGTTTATGTACCACATGACCGTAGTGTTGTCTGTCTTTATCAGTAACTGTCCTGAATGAAGCAGGTCCTTGAAAGCTGTCAGGGCATTTTGAACAGCTAGCATCTCTTTTTGATTGATGTGAAGATGCATCTGGTTTGCAGACCATGTGCTCTGAATACATTTTCCTGCCATATGGGCCCCCCAGGCATAATCTGATGCATCCGTTGTCAGTGTCTGTCTGGCTGTGGGTAGATTGAACGGCAGACCCTTGTTGTGGTGACAGGCTTCTGCCCTCCATCGAAACTCCTGTTGCAGGCAGGGAATGAGTGCAATTACTGTCTCCAGGCTGTGGCAATGCTGAGTCCAAACACTTTTTAGATACCATTGTAGTTTCCTCATATGCAGTCTGGCATATGGAATTAGTAGAATGCAGGATGCCATGAAACCCAAGGCCTGCAGGATTTTCCTTGCAGATAAGTTGCTTTTTGTTGCCAATTTCTTGAAGTAAGTAGTCAGATGCTTTTGTTTGTCTGGCGTGAGATAAGCCATCTGAGCAGTTGTATTTAAACTTGCACCCAGGAATATTATCTCTTGAGAGGGCACTAGTTTTGATTTCTTTTCATTTTCTCTGTACCCTAGGCCAATTAGTAATCTTTTTACAAAAGCCAGATGCTTTAGAAGAATGTCTTTGTTCTCTGCTTGAATTAGGCAGTCGTCCAAGTAGGGATATATTTGAATTCCTCTTTGTCTGCAAAACGCAATTACTGGTGCCAGGCATTTTGTGAAGACCCTGGGCACAGTAGATAAGCCAAAGGGCAGTGCAGAGAATTGGTAGTGCATTGAGCCAGCTATGAATCTGAGGTATCTTCTGCAAGATTGTCTGATTGGGACATGCAGGTATGCCTCTTTTAGGTCCAAAGTTACGAGCCAAGCCTTCTTGCCCAGCATGGGTAGTAGCTGCTGTAGAGTCAACATCTTGAATTTTGGAACTTCGAAAAACATATTTAGTATAGACAGGTCCAGTATTGGTCTCCAGGTTCTGTCCTTTCTGGGAACTAGGAAAAGTCTGGAGTAAAATCCTTGCCCCTGCTCTTGTTGTGGTACTTGCTGAATGGCCCTCATGTCCATGAGGGCTGTAATTAGTTTTTGTGCCTCTGCCCATTGATTGTGTGGCAGGTCTGGCATACCTTTTGCCCTTGGTAGGGTGTGAAAATGGAACCTGTAGCCTTGGGATACTATGTTCAGGACCCATTTGTCTTGGGTAACTATTTGCCAATTTGATGAAAAAAGTGCTAGTTTTCCCCCTAAGGGGGCTGCCAAAAGAAAAGTGCTTGGATCTGGTAGAGGAAAGTCATTGGGACTGTTTCCTGTAAGGCTGTGATTTGTCTTCTCCGCCTTTGGAGGTAGGAGCACCCCATTGCTTAGGCCTGTATGAGCCTTGGGGCTGAAATCTGCCTCTGGGATGCCTGTATCTGCCTCTTTGTGGCCTGTCTGACACTAGAAAGGACCAATTTTTAGAAGGCCAGTTCCTGCTAAACCTGGGTGGCTGTACCTGCAAGAAATCCTTGACTGTCTGCATGGATTTTGCTTTATCCTCCATTTTTTTCAACACCTCTTCTGCTTTAGTACCAAATAAAGTATCATGCATCTAATAATTTTGCTTTAACATGATCAGGCAGATTCTGTTCCTTTAACCAAGCATGCCTTCTAATAACAGAATCTGTAACAGCGGCCCTGCAAGAGGCCTCCAGTGAATCATAACCACATTGCAAAGTATGCTTTCCCACTTGTTCAGCTGCATGCAATAAATCCTGCAATTCCTTGTTCTCAGAACATTCAGTATTTGTCAACAATTTCTGTTTAAGCAGTGACATTAAATATTGCTGATATTTAAGCATATGAAACTGACAATTTAAAGCCCTTACAGCCAGGCTAGCAGAAGTGTAGACTTTTTTCCCCCATCTGTCTAGAGCCCTAGAATCCCTATCAGAGGGGACAGGGTTTTTTGCAGTGGAAGCTTTGACCTGTTTGGGACCCTTTGATATAGTTTCTGGGTCAGCAGCAGGGTTTTTATATATGAATTTATGAGAATCCAGGACCCTGTAGTATCTGTCTGGCTTAGTAGGTGCGGGGGGTAAAGAGTCAGGGGACAGGCCGGACTCTGAAAATACATCATCTACAATGTCTAGAACAGGTGGAATAGCAAGGGGTCTGTGCTGAGGAAGTAGTAGAAAGTCCCTGAGCCTTTTCTTAGATTCAGAATAATCTTGGCTCTCCCAGTGGAAATGCTCCCTCATGGTATGCAGGGTTTCCCCAAAAATATAATCCTCAGGAGGAGAGGCTGAAGGAATGGATTCTTCGGCATCAGAATCCTCATAGGGAAGCATGGAGTAATCCTGTTCAGAAGAGGAATCAGAAGAAATAGAATCCTGATCAGAGGAATAATACTCTGTCTCTTGCCTAGGCCTCTTATCAGGAGGGGGATGGGAGCCCCTGATCAAAGTAATTAGGTCTTTAGCCATTTTGAGCATCTGTTTTTTAGGCATGGAAGTCTGAGCAGGAGAATCCTGTACTTGTTTCTTTGTCTTTAGAGCTGCTTTAGTCTTTGTCTTTGAAGCTAAAGATGGTTTAATATATAGTTGTGTAGGTCTGAAGACACCCTCAGAAGCCGATGCCTGCACAGCGGCTCCAGACCCATCTGAGGGGATGATTTCCAAGTGTCCAATACCTTGACTATCCAGAGGCCCAGTTAGCTCCACGTGGGAGTTGGAAGTGCCCTGTGGCTCTGAGGTAGCAGGCGCCAGGGGCTGCGAAAGCGCCTCACTGAGAACTGGCGACTGGCCTAGCAGAGGCCTCGTCGTCAGTTTTGAACCTTGGATGCCTATCCTTGTCCTTGCATTTTTTGTAAACTCTGGTTGTCGGCTAGTCTGATGGCATTATATAATTAAATCTTCGGCCAAAGTAATGAAATGCAAAATTCAACCGACGCTTAGTAGTGCATTGGTTAAATCTAGCACAAAACCGACAGCTAGCAACATTGTGAACCATGGCCTAGGCAAGGAATACAGTAAGAGTGAAAATCCTTATGAGGTATTTGCTTCCCACAAGAAATACAATTGTTAACTTTTTCTGACATCGGTCTGGAGCAAGAAAAAAGTTTCCCCAACAGGGTACTTAGCTTTAATGAAGGCTTTGGTTCTGAAATTTGGATTTGAATATCTCAGGAGTCGGCCGACTGGCACTTGCGAACTGCTTTTGCTTCTGGCACCGCGCGACAAGAAAGACTGAAGAAAATGGCATCGGCTGCATCTTTTATACCCCTGGCGCACTGACATCAGGGAAAAGGCGACAGCAACTGACGCCGGACCTAGACTTTGGAATTCTGGCCGACTGAGGGTAGCCTGCCAGCAGGATATCCCAAGAGTAATGACTGCAACAGTGAAACACGATGAACATCTGCTGTCCCTCACAAGACTGACTCCCCAACTAATCTTAAAAGGAACTCTACCCACCTTTTTGTAACAAAGTATGTTATAAATCAGGTCTCAAAAATGTTTTAACTTCTCTGTTCCTAATTAAAACTGTATGAGAGCATGCTACCAGGAGCGGCAGCCACCCAAATTGCCCAGTCTAGCATACTTGTCTAGGCCCCCTTTAGTACAATTCTGAGAAGCCCCTGCCTCTTTACTTCATCTTATCTGGGTCCCTAGCCATTTTTACTAACTAGCATTAATCTCTACAATCTCATGTTATGCCTCTAACAACTTTATACCACTGCTAGGCTTTCAACCTCTACACTTGCTGTCTCACAATCGGGGTTTATTTGTAAATAAGCTTTATTTGTTCTTGCTATTTCTTGGTACATTACCTGCTCACTGGCTTCTCTCCAGCCATTTTACATAGCATGGAAGATTTTCTCACAAAACAGCACACTGAGAAACACCCTTAAACTAGAGCGCCTTGAATTCCTGCAGCTATTCCAACTTTCACAGCTACAGCTGACACATTCTCTACTTTACAAACTTGCAGACTGTCCCTCCCTGTCCACCGTCCTAACCCTTTACAAACCTGTAAAATCTCTCCACAGTGCTGATCAATCGCTACTTAATACCTACAGGCCTAATAAAACTATTGGCAGACTACTTTACAAAAGCTCCATATCGCAGACTTGGAACAAACTCCCAGCTAACACACGATCTATCCAATCTTCATTCCTTTTTAAAAAAGAATTTAAAAACTACCTTGCTAACTCTCCCTCCTGCACCTGTCACTACCCTACCTAACTTTTTCTCCCCCAGTTGTCTGACTACAACATTTCTCTCCATATTTTTTATGCAACTTTATAATCACTAGTCCAATGGAACCTTAGCAACACCACGGAGCATTCCTTTACTTAATCTCAGCCTTTACCTCCCCTAAGTACTTTCACAGGTTCATAGTTTCATAGGTAAGTACTAGACTATTAGCCTTAGAGCCTATACAAGCCTAGCCAAATTAGTTCCCTGGCTTTCGCCCCCCAAGAAAATTATTTTCCTGTGCCCCTGTCGAGCAGAGCCACAGCAGTGATTCCTGGGGTGAATTTCCTATTAGCCATCCAATTGTCAAGATTTCTTTTAAAGAGGGCTGATGAGGAGCTTTGCTTGACATGAATGGGCAGCCTATTCAAGAGCAGAGGAAGTCTCTGGGACAGGAATCTATCTCTCCAGCATGTTCTCTTTATTGTGGTGACAAGGTTTAGGTCCCTGGACTGTGTGGCTCAGAGAGATTGGGATTTCTTTAAGTGTAGCATGTCCATCAGGTCTGGGTTAGACATGGCTTTGTACATTAGGCAGAGGTCACCTCGGAGTAGAGATGGAGCTTTTTGAGATGGTTGGTGTATGGCATCTGTTTGAGGCTGATAATCCTCTTAGTGAGGTATTCCTTTAGCCTTTCCAGCTGTTGCAGATGTCTTGGGAGGTACATGCCAAACAGGGCTTTGTACTCTATAATGGGTCTGATGACAGATGAGTAGAGAGGAATGATGACCTCTCTTTTTCTGGAGGAGAACCTCTTTGTGATGAGGTGTGCCATGTAGAAGTATTTCCTGATTACTGTGGTAACGTGATTATCAAAAGACAGACTAATGTCCACCTGTGTCCCAAGGTCTCATCACAATTTTGGTGTTTAGTAGGCTACTGCCTATGTGGTAGTTCATTGGTACAGTGTTTTTCCCAAAAGGGATGACAATGCACTTCTTGGCATTTATCCTTAGGCCATGACTTCATACCAAGCATCAGTCTCAGTGAGGCCTCTTTGTAGAATGTCCACATCCTTAGGTGAATCTATTATGGCTCCTAGTTTGCAGTCATCTGCGAATTTCATTATCCAGAGACCAGCTGTATTTGCCTGGACTTCAGAGAAGTAGATACTGAACAGGACAGTACCCAGGACCAAACCCTAAGGTGCTCTGCTTGTCACTGGTCTGAAGTTGGATTTGGAGTCAGCTACTTTCCCTGTGGGGGTTCGGTCCATGAGCCAGTTAGCCACCCATCTTGTAACATAGAGATTTATGCCTAGTCCAGTGAGTTTATCTATAATACCAGAGTAGGGGATGGTGTTGAAAGCCTTGGCAAGGTCAAGATAGGCTGTGTGCACTACCTTACCCTCATCTATGGCTCTACTGACTGCTTTGAAGAAGTCAATCAGGTTTAGGAGGCATGATCTACCTTTTACAAACCCGAATTGAGTGGGGTCCAGCGTTTGCAGGTTATCTATGTCTTTGCTTATAAGCTCCATGATGATACGTTCCATGGCCTTGCAGACCAAGCTCGTCAGGCTAATGCAGTTGTAGTTCCTGGAGTCTGTGGTGTCACCCCCTTTGTGGAGTGGGGTAAGTGTCACTGTGTGCCACTCCTTAGGCACAAAGCCTGAAGTGAGGCTATTGTTGAACATGGTACTTAGGTGGGGTGCCAGTTCACTCTGTAGTTCGTGCAGAACGCAGCCTGGGATGTTGTCCGGTCCCACAGATGCTGTGTTCTTGGCTTTGGAGAGTGCGGTCTTCACCTGTGTGGCTGTGATTTCAGGGGGTTTGCAATCATCAAGTATGGGGATGGCCCCTTTAAGGGGTTGGGGGGGTGAAGTTAGCACTGAACCTGTCTGCCAGGATGTTGGAAATAACAGTTGGTTCGGTAAATGTAGTGCCATTATGCTGTAGTTGAGCAGATCTGAGTGTTGCCATTGAGATTATTGACATAGCTGTAGAAGGCTTTCTGGTTATCTTTAGAATCCAAGGTGATTTTATTTTTGTGACTAGCTTTGGAGGATTTTTTATGAGGGATCTCAGCTTCTTGCTGAGGCTGTCCAGGGAGTTCCTGCAGTCATGGGATTTTACTCTTTTCTGTGACAGTTTCTTCTTTCTGTTGTCGAGCTTGTTTATGGCAAGGGACCACCAGATTGGCTTCCTTTTTCTGGTGGATAGCGTCTTGGTTCTGTTGGGGATGGCACAGTCCATGCACTCATGTATGTGCTTATACAGTGCATTTGCATATGATTCAGCAGTCGTGACACTATTTTCCATCTGTGTGGGTGAAATGAAGTTTGCCACTTCTGACTTAAGAAGCATGAAGTTGGCTTTGGAGAAGTTTTTTACAGTGGTTTCCTTAATGGGGAGCAGGGCTGGATATGGATGCCTAGGGTGATTAGCTTGTGGTCAGACCTGACCAGCAAGACGTTGACCTCTGTGTGGAGCATCTATTACTCATATTGGTAATGACCAGGCCCAGGATGTTGCTACCCCTTGTAGGGGTATGGACAAGCTGGTCCAGGGCGTTGGAATTGATGAATTCCAGAAAACGTTGGGCAAATGAGTTAGTACATGAGTAGTTTTCCCAGTTGATGGAGGGGTAGTTGAAATCTCTCAAAATTAGGGTATTGGGCTGTATCTTAACATTAACCAGTATATTGAGAAACATGGAGTGGGCATCCTAGGGCATGGCGGGGAATCTGTAAAACACTACAACCTGAATTGCAGTCTTGCCCAGTGTTAATTGTGCTTGGATAATTTCTGAGGCATTATGTTGCTCAACTAGCCTGGAGGTGTGGATATTCTTTATGAATATGGACACATCTCCTCCTTTAGTACTTCAGTCCAGGTTGGGTGGCCGAAGGGTGTGGTAAGAATTGCAGCCAGGTAATGCAGGGGTGCTCTCTGGAGCTTTAAACCAGGTCTCTGTCACTGCACAGATGTCGATCTTCTGCATCTTAAGGAGAGCCTCCAGTGTGTGCATTTTGAGGTTTAGACATCTAGCATTGAGTAGCATTACCCTTAGATTTCACTTGTTTCTGTCTACTATGGTGGTGCATTTGACATTTGATCCTTGCCTAAAAAAGGCACTATAGGGGCAGCAAGAGCCTTACCCAGTATCCAGAATCCCAGTGGTGACAGGTGCAGGCCATCTCTGGAAAAGCATTGTGGCCTCTCGATCATGTCGTCCTAGGCAGACAAATACTGGATCCTCTTGGAATGACACCAGAATCTTAGCCAATTGTTGAAGTCAACCATTTTGTCCTTGTACTGTGACATCATTCTGGGCGATGGCAGGATGCTACTCAGGGCTAGTGTCATACCTGCCTGGGCCACATGGTCAGACAGCTCCTCCATGTCTCTTTTCATGTTGTCCAGGGAGGTACGTCTCAGGTCATTCACTCTAACATGGACAATGATGGGAGTCATACTTGTTCTTGTTGTGGAGTGACCTGAGTGCATGCATTATATGGTGGATCTTGGCACCTGACAGGCAGCTGACAGCGACTTTCTCCTTGTTCAGGCTGGTGAGGGAACATCAGTGTGCCTGACTATAGAGTCACCAATGACTAATGTGCTGGGTACGTTGTTTTGCCTTGTGGGCTGAGGTTGAGTGGCACACTGGTTTTGTGGGCTATGTGTCGTTCGGGTAGTGTTCGGGGGTGGAGGTTGCTTGCGTTTCAGCTTTGGAGGTCTCTGTTGTTTGGGCAGATTTTTATTGAGAACCTCTGCGAATGTAGATGTGTGTTTTGTATTACTATTGGGAGGTGCAAGTTTTGATGGACTATGTGTTGAATGTGGTGTGGTGTTAACCTTCTCCTCTTGCCTAAAAAAGGCACTATAGGGGCAGCAAGAGCCTTACCCAGTATCCAGAATCCCTGAGTGCATTCAACAGTCTTAGATTGAGAGAGCTTGGCTTCCAGTTTGGCTATATAAGTGCATCTCTCACAGGTTGTAATGTAGGATGGTAGGAGGAGAGGATTGTCAGTGTACATGAGGCAATTGCAACATTGCCCGAAGATGCCCAGATTTATCAGGTGGACAGGAGAAAACACCAAGAGCTGACCCTTGGACATGCCTCGTTAGTGCTTACTAATTTAAGTACTGGGAGTTGATTTCCTCTTGATTAGTGAAGAAAGTTGAGTGCTGCAGTAATTTGTAGATTTAGTGCTTGCAGCTTGAGTTGGACAAGTGCAGAGCACCAGGAACAGTTTTGAGTACTAAAACTAGAAGACTGGCTAGTTCTAAGGGAAAATTTGAAGAGCACACTTTCTGGCACCAGGAATAGTGTAATCGCAGTTAAACGCCACTGCACAGTGCGCAAAAATGCACAAACACGGGTTTTTAAATAGAAAGATGAAAGGGATAGAATGAAATAGCCCAAAATGGCCAGTAAAACTACAGATTCTGAGCTGAAACCACTCCTCCAGGTGACAGATAGGCTGTTCCAAAGCTCACTACTACACTGATGAACTCGGTATAATTGGATACCCTTTTTAGTAGCCTGACCAGTGGCAGTGAATCTAATCTTTCCCAGGTGTGGTACCTGTGTGTGTGTGTGTGTGTGTGTGTGTGTGTGTGTGTGTGTGTGTGTGAAAATTAAATCTCAAAGAGCGTGGGTGTCAGCTACTTGGGCAGGGACATGAAGCACTGGTTTCATAGCTAGAGTGGTGGAGGACTTGGCTTGGGCACTTGGCTAAGGACTTAACTCCAAAGCTGAGCCAGTGAGAAGCATTACTGAGGACCTAGGGAGAGACAGACAGACATCCAAACCTTAGGCTGACTGTGTCCCCTGTGTGCTCTTAAGGGAAATTGTGCTTGATGCAGAGAACTCTGCATCTGGAAATACTGAGTGTGTCCATTTGTATTCCAAGTGAACATCTTCAGTGCCCATGGTGATGATTCAGGCTTCTTGATTACTGGCCCAGAGTGGGGACATCACAACATAATTTATCTAGAACTTTGGAATCTACATTTTTACATCAGTGGGAAATGCCAGATGAAAATAATGAATATACTTCTTACATATTGAAAAGGAAGCAAATTACTGCAGCACTCCACAAGAGGAGATAACATACTTGATCTCATCATCACGAACATGGGAGCACAATGTTCAACACCGGAGGTGTACCCCTCACTGGTGAGATCAGACCACAAACTAATCTCGCTGGAGGTCCTCATCCCACCCCCACCTGAAATAAAAAAGACCACAGTAAAGAACTTCTCAAAAGCCGACTTCACACTTCTAAAGACTAGTGTGGTCTCCTTTAAGGCCCGAGGAGGAAAACAGTACTCAAGCCGCTGAATCACTTACAAATGCCTTCTACCAGCACCTGCAGGACTGCATGGATAAGGCAATCCCAAGCAAAACAAAGACTCTTTGTACCAAAGGCAAGCGTCCAGTCTGGTGGACCACAGCCATAAACAAACTCTACAACAAAAGGAGGAAGCTACTACAAGATAGAGCAAAATCCTTAAAAGGTAAGACACCCTTGATCACTATAAGTAAAAACTAAGAGCTCTCATAAAATCATCCAAAGCAAATTTCGAGAAAAATAGCTAAAGACTCAAAAGACAATCATAAGGCCTTCTTTAAACCTGGGAGGAAACTCCCAGATATGCTCAGAGCTAGTTCAAAATGATGTGAAGATTACTGATCCTACAGACATTGCCAACATACTGGCTGACAGGTTCAGTGCAAACTTCTCCCCCCCCAAAAGGAGAGATATCAATACCAAACGATTGCAGCCCCCAAACATCTCCAGCCCCAAGTGAGAACTGCTCTCCAAAGCAAAACACAGCATCCATGGGACCTGATGGTGTCCCCGCTGTGTGCTCCATGAACTCAATGAGGAATTAAACCCACAGCTAGGACAGCTGTTTAATCAAAGTCTTACCTCTGGATGGAGTGGCGGACTGCAACTGTGGTACCACTTCACAAAGGCGGTGCCTCCACCGACCCCTGGAAATTACCGCCCATTAGCTTGACAAGCCTTATCTGCAAAGCCATGGAGAGGATCATAATGGACCTCATAAATAAAGACATAGGAATTTGCAGACTTTGGATCCAACCCAGTTTGGCTTTGTCAAAGGCAGATCATGCCTTTTAAACTTGGTTGACTTTTCAAACAGTCACCAAAGCCATTGATGAGGGAAAGGCAGTCCATACAGCCTACCTCGATCTGGCTAAGGCCTTCGATACAATACCCCATTCGGGTATCATTGAAAAACTCATCAGCTTAAATGTCAACCCATACATCACAAGATGGGTTGCAAACTGGCTGAGTGACAGAACCCACAGGGTCAGAGCTGCTGGCGCCATGTCAGACTCAAAGCCTGTCACAAGTGGTGTCCCACAGGGCTCAGTCCTGGGCCCACTCTTGTTTGGCATCTACTTTTCCAAGTACAAGCAAACACAGGAGGGTTATACAAAGTTTGCAGATGACTGCAAACTAAACACATCTGACACAGATATCCTTCAGAAGGGTCTCACAGAAACGGATAACTGGTGCCAGAGCCACGCCTAAAGTTAAATGCCAAAAATGCATAGTCATACCCTTCGAAAACAAGGTTACCCCTAGCTACCAAATAGGTGGCAATCCACTGAGCACAGAAGAAGTTATCAGGGACCTGGGGACCCAGGTTGATAGTAGTCTGTCATTCGACACCCATGTAGCTAAAGTAGTTAGGAAGACCTTCTACATTGCCCACCTTATCATGAAGGATTCTCATCTAGATCAAGGGAGGTCATAGTCTCCTTTACTCATCACTCATCAGACCAATGATTGAGTACAATGCCCCATTCGAATGTATCTGACCCGACACTTGCAGCAGCTGGAGAGGCCACAAAGTTCCTCACCAAAAGGATAAAGGGTCTCAAAATCTGTCCTATGCTGCCCGACTGAAAGAACTCCAGCTCTATTCAGTCGCTTGCTCAGAGGTGACCTTTGCCTAACATACAAGGCCATGTCAAACCCAGATTTGATGAATATGCTTCACCTCAAAAAATCTAGATCCATCAGAGCCACAAGGGCGGGAGACTTAAACCTTGACACGGCTATTAATAGGACGTGCTGGAGGGATAGATTCATCACCCAAAGACTCCCTATGCTGTGGAACAAAATCCCGGTACATGTGAGGCAGAGCACCTCGCTGGCCTTGTTCAAGAGAAATCTTGACCAATGCATGGGAGATCGCAGATATACCCCAGGGATTACCTCAGTGTCACTGCTCGACAGAGGCACAGCAAAATAATGGGTATAGTTCCCCATACTAAAGGGGTGGCGGCTAGGCTTGTAAATGCCCTCGGGCAGATAGCCTAGTATGAACCTATGAACCTATGAACCTATTTGAATGTATGCATAGATTTTGTGACATTGACATGGGACAGGCAGTCATTCTGAAGTTGGGAGTGCAAACTAGTTATCTTAGATATAGTACTACTTCATTTTGTTACTCTTTTATGTGCCACTAAGTCAAAGCAGATAAACTCCTTCATGTACTGCAAAGAATTATGAGTGGGCCTGCAATCATTTCCATATTATTTGTTCTCTAAATGGATTCAACACATTCCCCTCTCAGGTTTCAATCTCAAAGTGAATTTCTTGAATCCACTTCTTAAATATGTAAAAACTAGTTTATGATCAGAGACTCAGTCATAATCCTCTTTGACAGAGACACAATGACAAACAGACTAATTGTTGTGACTATGGCACCCGCAGAAACAGAGGTTTATCACCATGACAGATATAGTTGAAGTGAGACAGGATAGGCTCTGTTTCAGCAAATTCCACACAGATACCATCTTTTTTCTGTAACACTGATCCTTCTTCTTCTTTTTTCATCTTTTTCCCGGTTAGGGGTCACCACAGTGGATCACCTTTCCGCTCATGATTGGCAGTGGAGTTTTATGGTGTCGAGTTGCCAGCCCGGCGCCAAACCTTCCACAGAAGGCACACACATGCACACACTCACAAATAGGGCCAATTTAGAGTGTCCAATCCTCCTACAGCATGTCTTTGGGATGTGGGAGGAAACCAGAGCACCCGGAGGAAACCCACGTGACCACAGGGAGGCCATGCAGACTCCGCACAGAAGGCACCCCAGCTGAGGATCGAACCAGAGAACCTCTTGTTGTGAGGCAGCAACGCTAACTGCTGCAATACCATGACCGCCCTTTTTCCGTAACACTGATACCCTGTCAAATATAGGTTAGTCAGTGTGACAATGACTTCCTCACTGACACAATGTAACATTTCTGATTCTCACACTCACACACAGACAGGTTAACTGATGTGAGGCTGAATTCTTCATTGATACAGGTTAGCTGGTATGAAGTCATCTTCATAGATACATGGTAACTACTGTGACACTGCTAACAGCTGAACTACAGCTACCTTTAGCGAATCAGGCTACTGATTGTGACATCAGCACACTCATAGAAACCCTGTATCCTGTTTGATGCTAGCTGGTTTCTAGATATCTCTTAGTACTACTACCCAAGATGGTTATTTTCTATTTTTTTTTCTTTTCTAGTAGAAAACTAGCTTAACAAGTAACACACAGGATCATAAGTGTTTACTAGGCTAACAACCACAAGGGCCTGTTTAAGCCTAGCCATGCATTCAAATCTCTGACAAGTTCTGGTACCCTTAATAAATGTAAGCAGGGGCTTGGGAGATGAAATGTTTACAGGCAAGGGCCTGGGAAGTGAACCATTTACAAAATACATGCATCTAGAGTGTTTTTCCCTGGGCCTCCACTGAAAATTGGCTTTGTTCCAAGTCAGATGTTCCTGGTAAAAAATGTTAAATAAAAATACAAGCTGTCTGTGTCCGTTATATACATAGGTGCCAAACCAGAGATAAATTTCCTGTTCCCCATCCAATTTTCCAAGTTACAGTTAAATTGGGATAGGGAGGAATTCTGCTTCCCATGGAAGGGGAGCCTGTTCCAGAGAAGGGGTAGTCTCTGGGATTAACACCTGTCTCTACAGCAGGTTCTATTTATATCACAGGCAAGGGTTGAGCTGGAGTTTGCTGGATTAGAACCCTGCCTCACCTGTATTTTGGCCTTGAACTTACAACATTTGCCACAGGGAAGACAATGGAGTGTGATTTTCTTTTCAAACCAGGCAGATCAGAAGGCTGCTGGCTTGCCTCCCCCCCAGGAGTTGCTTGGATTTATGCCCAAGTACCAATAAATTAGTAAGGGTAAGGGGGAATGTACTCTTTGATGTTATCTTTCGGATAGCACAGGGTTGAATAAGTTAGTGGTAGCATGGTAACACAATGAAGCTAAGGATCCCACAAACCTTGCTGGAAAAAAGCAGGGTGAATGTCTCATGTGTCCTAACCAAATTATCTTTATTCAGAATAAATACCATGTTGGGTCTCTCCTAAAAATAGTACATTGCATAATGATAACTAAATTAGTCAATAAATTAAGTAAATAAATAAACACCACAGGTCACAGATAACATCATTGTGTTTATAAGACTGGAAACAGTTCCTCTACATAATTACAGACTCACATTTTTGTGCTTTTACAGGGATTAATATTCTTCCCTTTTCAATAGGTGTCTATGTCCAACAACGATGCACAAGAAAATATGCATTGTGAATTATTCAGTATTTTTTATGATACATCATTTACAAGTGATGATTTCTGATAAGGGCTGACTGGAATCTTTTAAAATCCACTACCATTAGCAGGTACATATTCTTGATGTTAGTTAGTGGTAGCACATACAGGAGTCAAACTTCATTTATTCATTCATTCATTCATTCTCTGATTAGCCTCTTTATCCATTTTAGGGTCGCAGTTAAGCAAACACTCAATGGGTGCAGCACAGGAAACCAATCCCACAAAAAATGCTAGTTTACAGCTGGACACAGACACACCCACACCTATAGATAAAGTACAGTTGTGTAAACTTACCATAAATGTAGATGTTCGAGTGTATTCACTGTTGCAGTCATTACATTTGGGTAATCTGCTGGCAGGTTGGCCTCAGTCAGCCTGAATTCCAAAGTCCTAAGTCCTGGGTCCTGCGTCGGCTGCTGTCGCCCCTTCCCTGACATCAGGTCATCAGGGGTATAAAAGAAGCAGCCAGCCATTTTCTTCATTTTCTTGCCCCAGATATCAGGTGCCCCCTAACAGGGTAGCCAAAATTTATATATATATATATATATATATATATATATATATATATGGGTCACCTTTAGATACCCGACAACGCGCGAGATGACCGACAAGGTGAGAACCCGACGGACTCGGGTAAGTGTCGACGAGTGAGGGATTTAGTGTTAGGAGCGACAGGTAAGTAAAAGGAGTGAGTGTGCGCACAGTGGGACTGTGGGTTTAGGGGTGGGTTAGTGAGTTAGGTTAGGTGCAGGTAGGGTGTGTGCGTGCAGGTAGGGTAAGTGGACCTTAGGGGTTAGGGATAGTGCATATGTTATGTAGTGTACTGTGTTGTTAACGCGTAGTGTGTTGCTGTAATGGTTTTTTGTTGTCGGTCTTTTGGTGTCGGTTATTAGTGTGTCGGCGAAACGCGATTTCGAGGTTTTAAAGGTGATCCATATATATATATGTAAAAACATGCACCAGTATAAACTTTACCTTCATCTACAAGCAAACACACCACACAGGTTGTATAAATCAGAGAAGGAAAGAAAAGTTCCAGCAGAAAAAAGGGGGATGGCGGGTGGGTAACCTGGACTGCAACAGTGAATACACTCAAACATCTACATTTATGGTAAGTGTACACAACTGTACTATGTTCTTCGTGTTTCACTGCTGCAGTCATTACATTTGGGTAGAGTCCCAAAGCTATGGATGGGAGGCTGGAGCTAAACAGCATTAGGAACAGCTATGAGGCCCTGCAGAACTGCAGTGGCAAAGCCTGGCCTGGATTTAGAGTAGAGTGGTAAGTGATAGTGCTTTGTGAAGGTGTGCACTGAACTCCAATTAGCAGCCTCTATAATGTCCTTGGTAGGTACTCCCCTGAGAAAGGCTGCTGAAGTGGCTGCAGCTCGGGTTGAATGTGAACTAATGCCCTTAGGCACTGGCTTGCCATGGTGTAAATGACACAAATGAATGCAGTGGCCTGTCCACTTTGAAATAGTCTGCTTTGAGATAGCCTTTCCTTGTGATCCTGCAGCATATGCCACTAGTAATTGCTCTGTCTTCCTGAAAACTTTGGTTCTGTCCAAGCAGAATCTAAGCTGTCTGTGTACATCCAAAGAATGCAGAATTCTCTCCC
Organism: Protopterus annectens; assembly: GCF_019279795.1. Taxonomy (NCBI): domain Eukaryota; kingdom Metazoa; phylum Chordata; order Ceratodontiformes; family Protopteridae; genus Protopterus; species Protopterus annectens. The sequence goes on from NC_056729.1 coordinate 1,757,245,900, forward strand.
CCTTGTTCTGTGGATTTGGATAAAAAGTTGGCAGATGAATAGTTTGGTTAAGAGCCACACTGGACATCACCTTAGGCATAAATGTTGAGTTTGTCCTCAGAGAGACCCTGTCTGGATAAAACATGATAAAAGATTCCACAGCCATGAGTGCCTGTAGCTCTGAAACCCATCTTGCAGAAGTTATTGCTAGGAGCAGAGCTGTTTTCCAAGATAAAAACTTTATATCAGCAGTAGCAGCTGGCTCAAAAGGAGGCAGGGTGAGTTTTTCCAAGACATAGTTGAGGACCCATGCAGGTATTGGTGTTCTCCTTGGAGGCCTTAAACTTTTGACTCCACTGAGGTACTGCTTTAATAAAGGGTGAGAAAAGATTGGTGGCTCTGTATTATAATGAGCTGAAATGGCAGAGGCATGAATTTTAATTGATGAAAAAGACAGGCCTTTGTCCAGCATCTCAGTTAAGTATTGCAAAATCTGAGGAATATTTGGTACAGCCGTATCAGTTCCTTGTGCCTGGTTCCAAGCACAGAATCTCTTTCATTTTCCAGCATAAGATTTTCTAGTACTAGGCTTTCTGGCTTCCAAAATGACATCCATCACAGCTTTACTGAGAGGTGTGTTTTGTATGACTACATTATCCGCCATGCTGCCAGGTTTAAAGTACTGAGTTGACTGTGCAGGATCTGATTGTTTTGCTGGGACAGTAGATGAGGTATTTGAGGTAAGGTCCAAGCTGGGCATTGAGACAAGTTGGATTGGATACCAGTATTGGTGGGGTCAGTCTGGGGCAATCAGTATCATCTTTGGCTTCTCCTGTCTGACCTTTAGGAGTACCTTGGGGAGGAGAGGCAGTGGAGGAAAGGCATATACTGATAGGTTTTTCCCGCTGAAAGATAGGGTGTAAACTTTCAATGCTTATCTGTGATAAGTCCTTGTGCAGAATCTTTTTAGTTGGTAGTTGTGAGCGGAGGCAAATAGATCTATGTCCAGGCATCCCCATTTCCTTGTTATCATGCTGAAGACTTGTGGATCCAGCTGCCACTCGTGGGGATCCATGAGGTTTCTGCTTAGTTCGTCTGCCAGAGTGTTTTCCTTTCCTGGCAGGAATTGTGCCTGCAGATGTACTTGGTAAGTCAATGCTGTGTCCCACAAAGTCATGGTTAGTCTGCAAAGGGGGTAAGAATGTGTGTGTCCCTGCTTGTTTATATACCACATGACCGTGGTGTTGTCTCTCTTTATTAGTAGTTGTCCCGGATAAAGTAGGTGCTTGAAGGCTGTCAGGGCATTTTGAACAGCTAGCATCTCTTTTTGATTGATATGTAGATGCATTTGGTTTGAGGACCATGTGCTGAATGCATCTTCCTGCCATGTGGGCCCCCCAGGCATAATCTGAAGCATCCATTGTTAGTGTATGCCTGGCTGGGGGTAATGTGAATGGCTGCCCCTTGTTCTGGTGATAAGCCTTCGCCCACCATTGAAACTCCTGTTGCAGGCAGGGAATGAGAGTAATCATTGTTTCCAGGCTGTGGCAATGTTGAGTCCAAACACTTTTTAGGTACCATTGAAGTTTCCTCATATGCAGTCTTGCATATGGAATTAGTAGGATGCAGGATGCCATGAAGCCCAAAGCCTGCAGAATTTTTCTTGCAGATAACTGGGCCTTTGTTGCCAACATTTTGAAATAGGTAGTCAGTTGCCTTTGTTTGTCTGGCATGAGATAAGCCATGTGGGCAGTTGTATTTAAGCTTGCACCCAGGAATATTACCTCTTGAGAGGGTACTAGTTTTGATTTCTTTTCATTGACTGTGTACTCTTGGCATGTTAGAAGTCTTTTCACAAATGCCAGATGTCGTAGAAGAATGTCCTTGTTCTCTGCTTGAATGAGACAGTCGTCCAAGTAAGGATATATTTGTATTTCTCTTTGTCTGCAGAATGCAATTACTGGTGCCAGGCACTTTGTAAAGACCCTGGGCGCAGTAGATAAGCCAAAGGGCAGTGCAGAGAATTGGTAAAGCATTGAGCCAGCCTTGAATCTGAGGTATCTTCTGCATAACTGTCTGATTGAGACATACAGGTATGCCTCTTTTAGGTCTAAAGTCACAAGCCAAGCATTCTTGCCCAGCATGGGCAGAAGCTGCTGCAAAGTCAACATTTTGAATTTTGGTATATCCAGGAATGTGTTCAGAATAGATAGGTCCAGTATTGGTCTCCAGGCCTTGTCCTTTCTGGGTACCAAGAACAGTCTTGAGTAAAATCCTTGTCCCTACTCTTGCTCTGGTACTTGTTGAATGGCCCCCATGTCCATGAGGGATGTGACTTGTTTTTGTGCCTCTGCCCACTGATTTTTTGGCAGATCTGGCCAGCCGTTTGCCTTTGGCAGGGTATGGAAATGGAACTTGTAAGCCTTGTGACATGATATTTAAAACCCACTTGTCCTGGGTTATAATGTGCCAATTTTGAGAAAAAAGTGCTAATTTTCCCCCTAAGGGTGCTGCCAGGACCTAAGTGCTTGGTGTCGGCAGGGGGAAGTCATTGGGACTGTTTCCTGTATGGTTGTGATTTGTCTTCTCCAACTTTGGAGGTAGAAGCACCCCATTGTTTTGACCTGTATGAACCTTGCGCCTGGGATCTGCCTCTAGGGCATCTGGATCTGCCCCTTTGAGGTCTGTCTGACACAGGAAAGGACCAATTCTTTGTAGGCCAGAGTCTACTAAACCTAGGGGGCTGTACTTGTAAAAAATCTTTGACAGTTTGTATAGATTTAGCTTTGTCTTCCATTTTCTTTAACACCTCATCTGCCTTAACACCAAACAAAGTATCATGCTGTAAAGGTGCATCTAATAATTTAACTTTGACATGATCAGGCAGATTTTGCTCCTTTAACCAAGCATGCCTCCTAATTACAGAACCCGTAACTGCGGCCCTGCAGGAGGCCTCCAAAGAATCAAAACCACATTGCAAAGTATGCTTTCCATCTTGTTCAGCTGCATGCAATAAATCTTGCATTTTTTTATTTTCTGCACATTCAGATTTTAACAACATTTTCTGTTTAAGCAATGCCATGACATGTTGCTGATATTTGAGCATATGAAACTGACAGTTTAAGGCCCTTATAGCCAAGGTAGCAGATGTGTAAACCTTTTTTCCCCATCTATCCAGTGCCCCAGAATCCCTGTCAGAGGGGGTAGGGTTTTTTGCAGCAGAAGCTTTAACTCCTTTGGGACCCTGTGAAATAGTTTCTGGGTCAGCAGCAGGGTTTTTAAAAAGGAATTTATGAGAGTCAGGAACCCTGTAATATCTGTCAGGCTTAACAGGAGCTGGAGGTAAGGAGTCAGAGGTCAGACTAGACTCCGAAAACACATCATCTACAATGTCTAATACAGGTGGAATAGCTAGAGGCCTGTGTTGAGGTAGTAAAAGGAAATCCCTGAGCCTCTTTTTAGATTCTGAAAAATCTTGGCTCTCCCAGTGGAAATGCTCCCTCATGTTATGCAAGGTTTCCCCAAAAGAATAGTCCTCTGGAGGAGAAGCTGAAGGTATAGATTCTTCAGCATCAGAATCCTCATAGAGGGAAGAGAATATTCCTGATCAGAAGAGGAATCAGAAGAAATAGAAACCTGATCTGAAGATTCATAGTCAGTCTCTTGCCTAGGCCTCTTATCAGGAGGGGAATGGGAACCCCTGATCAAGGTAATCAAATCTTCGGCCATTTTGAGCATCTGTTTTTTGGGCATAGAGGCCTGTCTACGTGGCTCTTGAGTTTGTTTCTTTGCTTTAGAAGGCGCTTTAGTGTTTGCCTTTGAAGCTGAAGTCGGATTAATGTAAAGATGTTTAGGTCTGAATACACCCTAAGAAGCCGGTGCCTGCTCAGCGGCTCCAGACCCATCTAAGGGAATAGTGTCTGAGGCTCCAATACCTTGAGTTTCCAGTGGCATAGCTGACTCCATGTGGGAGTCGGTAGCGGCCTGCGACTCTAAAGCAGCGGGCATCAGGGGCTGCGAAAGCACCTCACTGAGAACCGGCGACTGGCTTAGGAGAAGATTTGTCGTTGGTTTTGGACCTCGGTTGTTTATCTCTTTCCTTTTCTTTGCATTTTTTGTGCACTCCGGTAGTCGGATGGCTATCCGAAGATATTTCTGGATAATTAAACCGGCGTCCGAAATAGTTTAAAGCAAAATCATACCGACGTTTAATAGTGCATTGGTTAAATCTAGCCCAAAACCGACAACCAGAAATATTGTGATCAGGGCCTAGGCAAGGAATACAGTAAGAATGAAAATCCTTATGAGGTATTTGCTTTCCACAAGAAATACAATTATTTACTTTTTCTGACATTGGTCTAGAGCAAGAAAAAAGTTTCCCCAACGGGGTACTTAGCTTTATTGAAGACTTCGGGTCTGAAATTCGAACACGAAAATCTCAGGAGTTGGCCGACCGGCACTTGCGAAATGCTTCTGCTTCAGGCACCGTGCGGCAAGAAAGACTGAAGAAAATGGCATCAGCTGCTTCTTTTATACCCCTGATGACCTGATGTCAGGGAAGGGGTGACAGCAGCCGACGCAGGACCCAAGACTTTGGAATTCAGGCCAGCTGAGGGCAACCTGCCAGCAGGATAACCCAAATGTAATGACTGCAACAGTGAAACACGAAGAACATCCTGGATGATGAGCAATGCATCTGCTGCATGTCTGTATTATGTAGGAGAAAACAAGCATATCCAGCAAGCGCAGGCATGTAGACCAGGTAGAGACCAGAGATGGGACATCCCAATCTAAAAACAACTTAGTAATGTGTTATAACAATAGTAACCACAGCTGCACTGTGCTACAAAACATTTGGAATTACATTTGAAATCACTGTTATACAGGGAAACGTGTTCTCCAAGCCAGTGAGATACCTAGCCCCTAAACATAAGTACAGTATAAAGGAATGACCAAGTGTCTGTTCTACTTTAATATAAGCCATGAGGTAAATGAATATATTCCCCACTTTAACCCATTTTATTTATATGTTTGATTTTTTTTAAATTGTTGAATTTTTTTATTATTATTTTACATTTAGTCACCAGGTAGCAGAACTCATCCAAGGAATATTTTAGGCCCAACTTAGGCTACGTGGAAAGGATATAGTACATGACAGTTGTGCAGAGTTCAAGACAAAAGAAAAAACATATTGACAGAACTGTATTTGCTAACACACACACACACACACACACACACACACACACAGGTCTATAATGCAACATCGAACGCTTAAAAGAGCGAACAATGTTACATAGACACATTTTCAGCCAAAGCTGAAAATGTCGAATCCAAAGAACAGCAATTTCTTTCCTAGGGAAAGAAATCGCTGTTCAACCCATAAAAAAACACATTACACACTTCCAAATACATACACACATACTCAAGCCTAATTATACCCCGCCAAAAACCAGTAAACAACTAAATACACATATGCACATAACCCAAACATACATTTAACGAAAAAAAAAACAGTAAACATTTTAAACCATATGCACTTACCTTAACCCACACCCTAACCCTAAGGTCAGTAACTCTCGCACATTTACATAAACAGCTCCAAACACATACACACTTACCTTAACCTTAATTCTACCCCCCCAAAACAAAAGTAAACAACTGAAAACATATACACACGTAACTCAACCATACATTTAACACAAAATATAAAACAGTAAACACTTTCATACATATGCACTTACCTTAACCCGCACCCTAACGCTAAGGTCAGTAACTGTTGCACAATCACGCTCGGGAGCTATACCGGACAAGAGACCACACTACACTTCAGAACACGGCAAAACAACGAAGTGGTCAAGTGACTTCTTTCCCAGGGAAAGAATTCACTGAACAGCCGCTTCGCTGTTTTGCCTGTTCGCTCTACATGTGTTGACAAAAACGCATTCGACATAATGCATTTTGGTTGTACTCATAGGAAACCCCCACACACACACACACACACACACACACACACACACACACACACACACACACACACACAAAATCTCTGTAAGCAGGTTTTAAGCAGCTGTGATCTCAATCATGGCTGTTTAATGATATCTGATATTTGTAGCTCTGCAGTTGCCAGGATAGTTTTGGACTCACACCTCATAATTCAAATCACATCCCTGACTGAAAAAATGGACAGATCAGCACCTGTTCTCCAGTAATGACCATGATCCTGACCGCTTGTGGCAGGGGCAGACACCCGCTTCAACGCACCCTCGCTGCAAGTTTAAAACACGTGACCTCCATCAACTTTAAATAAATTATCTGTAGTCTTCATCACACTATCAACACAACTTCGTAACAGCTGAATGGAACACAAAGAATTAGAATAGAGAGACTACGAAGGAGAGTTTAGTAGCCTATTATAGTATAAAGACTCTGCTTTTCCTGCACCAAACTACGTGTCAGACAACGGAGCTGCAGTCCTGGACCAGCACTCCCTTCACATGCTTCTCAGTCCTGGACCAACACTCCCTTCACATGCTTCAGTATCTGATTCATTATTCAGATGGGAGAATCTGCTGGGTTTGTCATACTTTTGGCTAATAGTAAAGCATATTTTACTGCCTCTGGATGCTACATCAGATGACAACTAGCTGCAAGTAAAAACTAGAATGTAAAGTTATAAAAGGCAATTTAAATGTTTCAAAGTACATAGCAGAAAGCTAGTGAACAGCTCCTTGGAGGCAAACAGTTCAGTATGACATGCACAGAGTATGTGAAACGTTTATTGGAGGAAGCACCTTAAATTACAGCTTTCCGTTTGAAGAAATGAAGTCAGCTTTGTGCAGCTACTTGTAATATTAACATGCATGAGCAGTCAGAGGAATGCAAATGCTCCTAAATAACTACTCAAGATTAAATACAGTTATTATAACCCAATTTGTGCCTGCCACCTGGATGTACAAGATAGGAAAGGGTCTTGGTAATAGTTAAATGGCAGACCCTAGATGTACAAGATAGGAAAGGGTCTTGGTAATAGTTAAATGGCAGACCCTGGATGTACAAGATAGGAAAGGGTCTTGGTAATAGTTAAATGGCAGACCCTGGATGTACAAGATAGGAAAGGGTCTTGGTAATAGTTAAATGGCAGACCCTGGATGTACAAGATAGGAAAGGGTCTTGGTAATAGTTAAATGGCAGACCTGGATGTACAAGATAGGAAAGGGTCTTGGTAATAGTTAAATGGTAGACCCTGGATGTACAAAACAGGAAAGGGTCTTGGTAATAGTTAAATGGCAGACCTGGATGTACAAGATAGGAAAGGGTCTTGGTAATAGTTAAATGGCAGACCCTGGATGTACAAGATAGGAAAGGGTCTTGGTAATATTTAAATGGCAGACCCTGGATATACAAGATAGGAAAGGGTCTTGGTAATAGTTAAATGGCAGACCCTGGATATACAAGATAGGAAAGGGTCTTGGTAATAGTTAAATGGCAGACCCTGGATGTACAAGATAGGAAAGGGTCTTGGTAATAGTTAAATGGCAGACCCTGGATGTACAAGACAGGAAAGGGTCTTGGTAATAGTTAAATGGCAGATACAAGTAGTGAGAGTAAAACCCAAGCCTCTTAGACTGCAGTTGTACAGCACCAAACTTTGATGCATGATGTCAGATCTAGTTTCTGATAAGCGTAAACATGTTTAACTTACCAAAAATTATAATGAATACACTCACCATCTGTTATACACAGAAATTTGTAATGCAGTTCCTGGTTTTCTTATCAAAGACAGACTGTTTTGCGCTTCTTGTGTACATGGAGTTTGTTCTGTCTGACCATTTTACTTCAAGTGCAGAGAACGACTCACATTCACAAATACATTTTTCTCCTCCTGAAGTTCATAGAAATGTGTAGTCTGGGAAGCAGGCAGAAAAAAATAAGTCCAGTTGTCTGGTTGCCTCTGTCTTAACTCACTGTTATGGGCAATTTTCCTAACATTTAAACAGTGAAAAATATTACTATAATTTTCTTACTTGTACTGATTAGTTCATTTAATACACAAAGGGACTATAGTGCATTTAAAAGTTCATCATACTGCATCAGACAGAGAGAGAAAGAGAGAGAGAGGGAGAGAGCCCAAGCACTTGTATACTTCAATGCCTGTTACAACATTTAATTTGTTCAGTGAAGTGTGTTTTGTTGTAAAAGACTCAACAATTGCAGCATTTCTATTCAGCTTCTCTCAGAGCTTCTGTCAGTAGTAGCTCTTCATGCTTTAAAGGATGCCTCATTCTGAGACACCTGCTGTTCCTGCCGCTACATTTAACATTCATCTCCAATTTAAATTCCCTTCAGGTCTGCGGTTGGTTGAAAAATCACCAGGCTTCAGTCTTAGCCCTTTCAATGGCACAGAGAACCAATAAAGCTATTCCCTTCTACTTCTCCGCATGTAGCTTTGCCACCGACTGTCACAGCTGGGGTCTCCGAGTCTAGGTTAATGGTTAAAGCTGTTGTAATGAGTGTCATTCCACTCCAAAACTCCACTGTACAAAGTGACAGTGCTTCCAGACTGTCATTTGTACACTAGGCCATACATTTGTTTTATACAAAGGCCTTTCTACCCATATAGAAATTATATGCATTATTCACATAAAACTCTAATTACCTCTTTAGAAATAGAATATCATGTTTAAGAACAGAGATAAGTTTCATCTGCACTTGCTAAAATCATGCAGAAAAAGAAATGCATTGTACAAAATAAAGAGATGCACGTTAAAAGGTACAGCTATACTGTTCTTCAAAAGGTAATTAGCTACCATTATAAACCAAAAACAATGTAAACATTTAAACACAATATCTTTCATGTTTCAAGGCAGGCATGCATTCTTGGATTCATTAAACAGTTCGACACTAAGTGTTTTCAGCACTGCATGTTTGCAGCTGATAAGCAAGGATTTAAAGCTATGCAAAGTTGTGCATTGTTACATAAAGGAAGAATACGGTACAGATGCAGGTAGAATGTAAATAAGTACGTGTACAATGCAGATGAATATGTCAGTGGTATGCAGTCGATTCAGTGACAATATAAAGGCATAAATTAACATGCCCAGTATGGCATCCCCTGCAAATTATACATACCAACTCCGAGATCGTGCTACACTGAGGAAATGGTAAATTTCCCAATCCTCACTGTACCATGATCTCCATTCATAAGCTTCGAGTTTTCAGATGTTCGATCATATCATCTTACTGGTATGACTTTCGAGTTTCTGAAAACTTGATCAACTGATAGGGATCCATATTAACATAGCAGGATTAGCAGTGTTGTAGGGAATGAATTCAGAGGGACAGCTGTTGTACTCTGTCAAGCCAGTGTGCAGGAGTTACAACCAAACAAGGGAACGCTTTGTTGTTTTAATGGAATGGCTGTGAGATGCACTCTGTGACATGAGGCCATCACTCTCCAACTAGGTAATGGCATACACCCTTTCTACCTTCATTTAATGTGCTCCTTTTTGACCTGGTTAGTTCCACTAGGCTAGTAACCTTTTTTATGGTAAACTGAGGTAGTGATATTTATTCCACTAAGAGAAATTTGGACAGGACATTAGGGAACTTCCCCCTAAATTTTTCAATAGGTGCCATAGAATCTTTTACATCCACCTGATCTATTACCAACTCAGGAAAATGGAGCTTCAGTATAACATCTTATCTGAAGGGAAACCCACTTGGGTTTACTGCACTCCCTTATGCTCCACTACTTTGTCAGCAATCCATCTACCTGATGTGGGAATAGAACCTATAACCTTCTGTACTAAAGGTGAGTGTGCCAGATGTTGTACACTGACACAGATGAAATCTACACTGTGGAAATCCTTCTGAATGGTGCTTGCTGGAAGATATCAGTAGTCTGACTCAGATGTGTTGGGTGTTTCCCATCTATCAAAAGAGTGTGCATACCAAAGGCAGTCCACAACTGCACTTTGTGGCATGTGCGTAAATTTGGAACAGTTACTCATATCCTCAAGGAACACTGCACCTGCTTGCAGACACTTGACAGGAATATTGTGATAGATGGGTCTGTTACAGTTGAAAAAGGAGCACTAAGCAAATTAAATGTTAAATGGCATTAGAGTCTGCAGGTACTTGGTGTCTCTCCTGGAATGGAAAATGAGCTTTTTAAAGTTACTTCTGGTCTGCAATTTGAGAAAGATGTCGCACACATATTAGAATTAAGGGCTCAACATGATGTGGCAGTCTGGTGTATAACAGAAGAAAACGGATCCATTCAATGACATTAATGACCATCTGTAACAATTTCACCATGATCAACAAAATGTGGAGTTACTATGACAACGATCTACAATGTGTGATGTTTTGCAGCAGTAACAACAGACAAATCAAATGCACACTTAAGGGAGCTGGAGCCAACATCGTAGCAATGAGGGTCTATAACCTTGCCTGGTTATCAGACAAATCCGTTTTATTCCAGCAGTGACTGATCATGAAAATTACTATGAAGAAATTCCCAAGTTCACCTCGGTAGGAAATTTCTCACTCAGTCAGTTTTCTTTATGCATTTCTGGATCATTAACTTCAGCATCGGGGTGGGCATCACCAATGCCTGGAGTGCATTGCTAACGTATGCATTGAAGATTAAATTGGTTTTATGATTAAAGCAATCTACATGGCCTAGGATGAGCACTTCCACCACACCAATGAATTAATGACAAAGATCAGCTAACATGGCTGGTAAATGCACAGCAGCCAACCCTCACCTTCCCACACATGCTGGTGTTCCATAGTGGAGATATGAGGCCCTCAAGCCCAAACCAATGTCTTGGAGAATAGCAAAAGATGAAGTAATATTCAACATTTTGTCTGAAGGAAGGCCAGTGGTTTGACGAGAGGAGTCGTGGTGCAGCAGGTAATGATTTTGCCTCAGAGGACGAGGTTCTCTGGTTTGATTCTCTGCTGATCTACCTTCTGTGCAGAGTCTGCATGTCCTCCCTGCACTTGCTTGGGTTTTCTTTGGGTTATCCAGTTTCCTCCCACATTCCAAAGACGTGTCTAGAATGTTTCTCCCTGGGCCTCTTCTGAAAATAGGCTCTGTGCTAATTGGACTTTCCCAGTCAGCAAATGTTAAATAAATAAATAAAAACAGACAGAACACTCATCTCTAATGCTGGTGTGGTTTTGTTTTTTTTTTTAACCACAGGTGCTTTGATTCATTTCCCAGTGATGACACTGCAGTGCAGCGTAAGTGGATGGAGATGTTGCAGTGCTGAGTGTGCCATCCTTTGGTTGACGCACACTGAATCAAGCCTAATCTGCCTAAGATGCTGAAAGCACTGGTAGATGAAAAGATCCCATGGTACTTACTGAAAAAAGTATGAGTTCCTTATAATTTCATATTATATCCATATTGACAGAAATAATAATATTCATCCTTTTGATATACATTAAGAATTCATAGATGTAGCACACTCACCTTTGGTGAGGAAGTCTGTGGGCTCCATTCTCACATCAAGTAGATTAATTGCCTGAAAAGCAGAGTAAGGGAAGTGGTGCACTCCTGAGTTTTTCATCTTTCGAATGAGATGTTAAGCTCAGGTCCCATCTGCTTGAGGTGGGTAACTCAGGCGGATATAATAAAAAGAGACTACTAGTGTAGTGGGATTAACCTAGTCAAAAACTATGTACAACAAAAACAACATACATATATATATATATATATATATATATATATATATATATATATATATATATCAGTACTACATTTTGTCTAAACTGTCTTAGGGCAACATCTGCTTATTCGACCAAATTTGTTCATTTAAGCAGATGGTCAACTGCTGCGCAAGATTGCACAATGCTTAGGGGTTGGAGAATATGCAGTTTCCACAATATTGTGCAAGCTCATATTTAATATTTAATAAGCAGGAAATGTGGGGTGCAGGGATGCCCCCTGCAAAAAAATGTTTTTTTTGTTTTTTGTTACTTTTTATGGCGGGTTGCATGCGCTGAAGTTGATGCTAGGGATGTGCGTTTGTGTTTGTGTGTGTGTGTGTGTGTGTGTGTGTGTGTGTGTGTGTGTGTGTGTGTGTCTGTGTGTGTGTGTGTCTGTGTTTGTGTGTGTGAGAGCGTGCGCATACATGTGCATGTGAGTGTTTGTGTGCACTGTGTTATTTTGAAGCTACCGTACCCAAAAGTAATTATAAATCTAGCTTTTTTATTTTACAGCGTGCTGTATTTAAAATGCATTTAGAGAAATTATATATTCTGGCCAGTAGAAAAATTATGTCCTGACAGTTTTCCAACAGTTTGAGTAAAACGTCCACATACACAAGAATCTCATTTTTATTTCAAAGAAATATTATCACTGTATGCATAGGGGAAAAAAACATGTGAATACATGCATAAAAAAAGATCTACGCAATAAATTTGACTAAAAGTAACAAACATACTTAGTTAATAATCAGTTATATTTATCTGACAATGTTTTTAGTTTTAACCAATATTTTATGTTAAATGTATTATTTATTGCTCATAGTTTGATAGAACTTCTTTCATTCTGACAAACAACACTAACCATTTTGACAAAATCATTGAATTTTGGAGGACAGGAATGCTTCCAGTTTTAGGTAATTACTTTCCTACCTGTAGCTAAAAGAAACCACACTAAAAGGTAATGAGAGATGGATACACAAGCAGGAATCAGAGCATTTGTTGATAGAACATCAGTTATAATATGATTATCAGCCAGAGAGCCATGAAGAAATCCTTAAAATCTTCCCAAAAACTCGTAAATGTCTTTCACAAGCATAGGAAATATTATACCAGTCTGCCAAAGTAGACTTCCTACAACAAACTCTTGGTGTATGGAGATGAAGTGTCATTATCAGCAGACTCTGAAGATGCACTTCAACAAATGGTAGCAGGCTGAAATGCAAACCTGGCAGCACATGAGGGAAATCAGAACTTGTTCAAAATAATTCCCTCACCAATACATTCATGTACCACAACATGGTGGGATTGGCCTTGCTGATCTAAATAGCCAAGTGATTCAAGAAATTGCATGGCTATGTAGACACCTTTTTAGAAGAGGTTCTCAGGAGACAGCACATGGCAAATTAGTATATGTCTCTCCCCCTGGAATGCGTAATTAGCGTTCAGCAAGGCCATGAGCCCAGACTTTACTGTAGTGACTGTTTTCCTGTTAGAAGACCATTCAGCACTTGTAAGAGCAGCTGCTGAATTGGGGAAAGTTACCGTGACGTACACAGACGTGTAGATGTCACAGCATCCTAATGAATTCCCTGTGTGCTCTTATTTATTTACCTCCCAAATTGGGAATTCCACCATGTCTGTTTGCAGCCCCATATGTTTCTAGTCATAAACTTCTAGCCTTGAAGTAGTCTAGCCAACATAAAGTGTTGCCTCATGGTCCCTTACCAAGAGCCATCCCTAAAGTTTAAACAAGTTAGTTAGCTATGGTAGCCTACCCATACAGCTAAGGCTACTGCAGCAATGGTTAAGATGAAGAACATAGTACAGTTGTGTAAGTAAATTTACCATAACAGTAGATGTTTGAATGATCAATGCTGTGGTAGCTGCTCCCTCCCTCCCTCTTTCACCCTTATTTATTAGTTTTGTTTTTTTATGCCAGGGTGTAGACATTTATTTTTTGTTATTCCTAGCATTGCCCTTTCAGGTCACAGCCTCACTCTCTCTGCTTGCAAGAAAGCTCTGAAGGGATTCATGCCTTTTAGTCTGTTTGACAGTTTGAGTGTGTGGAAGGGGCCCTGAAGCTTTGCAAGCTGGCTAGCAGTTATATCCTTTACAAAAGTAAAAAAGTAAAATATAAATAAGTTATAATCATTAACACCATGTATCCATTTATACATAAGACATTACTTTTTCCATCACAGTAAGTAGAGTACTGAACCCCCACACACACAGTCCTGTGGGGAGGGGTAATTCCATCATAGTAAAGTATTAAACCCCCGCACACACTCATACAGTCCTGTGGGGAGGGATAATTCCATCAGAGTAAGTAGAGTATTGAACCCCCGTACACACTCATACAGTCCTGTGGGGAGGGGTAATTTCATAGGTTCATAGGTAGGTACTAGGCTATCGGCCCTGGGGCCTATACAAGCCCAGCCAAAAAGGTACCTTGGCTTTTGCCACCCAAGAAAATGATTTTCCTGTGCCACTGTTGAGCAGAGCCACAGAGGTGATCCCTGGGGTGAATTTCCTATTTCCCATCCAATCATCAAGATTTTTCTTGAAGAGTGCTAATGAGGAGCTTTGTTTGCTATAGATAGGTAGTTTAGTCCAGAGTATGGGAAGTCTCTGGGACAGGAATCTATCCCTCTGGCATGTTCTGTTTACTGTGGTGACAAGGTTTAGGTCCCCAGAGCGTGTAGCTTGGAGGGATTGGGATTTCTTTAAGTGGAGCATGTCCAACAGCTCTGGGTTTGACATAGTATGTTAGGCAGAGATCACCTCTGAGTAGGCGATATGCGACAGAGTAAAGCTGGAGTTTTTTGAAACGGTCTGCATAGGGCATCTGTTTGAGGCCGGTAATCCTCTTTGTGAGGTATTTCTGCAGACTTTCCAGTTGTTGTAGATGTCTTGTGAGGTACATACCAAAAGGGGTGTTGTATTCTACAATGCGTCTAATAAGTGATGAGTAGATTGGAACAATGACATCTTTTTTTCTGGATGAGAAAACTTTTGTGATGATGTGTGCCACGTAGAAGGATTTCCTGACTACTGTGGCAATGTGATTATCAAAGGAGAGACTACTGTCCACCTGTGTCCAAAGGTCTCATCACACTTTTGGTGTTAAGTATACTACTGCCTGTATTGTAGTTCATGGGTACAGAGTTTTTACCAAAGGGGATGACAATGCACTTTTTGGCATTGAGCTTGAGGCCATGGCTTTGACACCAGGCATCTGTCTCAGTGAGGCCCTTTTGTAGGATGTCCACATCATTAGGACTTTCGATTATGGCTTCTAGTTTGCAGTCATCTGCGAACTTCATTAGCCAAAGACCTTCTGTGTTAGCCTGTACTTCAGAGAAGTAGATACCAAACAGGAGAGGACCCAGGATGGAACCCTGTGGTACTCCACTTGTCACTGGTCTGAAGTCGGATTTGGAGTCTGCTACTTTCACAGTGTGGGTTCTGTCAGTGAGCCAGTTGGCAACCCATCTTGTGACATAGGGATTTATACCTAGTTTAGTGAGTTTATCTATAATTCCAGAGTGGGGGATGGTGTCGAAAGTCTTGGCAAGATCTAGATAGGCTGTCTGAACCACCTTACCCTTGTCTACGGCTTTGGTGACTGCTTCAAAGAAATCTATCCGGTTTAGGAGACATGATCTGCCTTTAAAAACCCGAACTGGGTGGGGTCCAAAGTTTGGAGATTACCAATGTCTTTGTTTATAAGTTCCATGATGATACATTCCATGGCCTTGCAGACCAGGCTCGTCAGGCTAATGGGGCGGTAATTCCTGGGGTCTGTGGTGGCTCCCCCCTTGTGAAGTGGGATAACCGTCGCTGTGTGCCATTCAGCAGGCACAAAGCCTGAGGTGAGGCTATGATTGAACATGGTACTTAGGTGGGGTACCAGTTTGTTCTGTAGTTCATGTAGAACACAGCCTGGGATGTTGTCTCATCCCATGGATGCTGTATTCTTGGCTTTGGAGAGTGTGGTTTTTACCTGTGCAGCCGTGATTACAGGAACTTTGCATTCTTCCGGTATAGATTCATAGATTAATAGATTAGTACTAAGCTAACTGCCCTTGCGGGCCATTGTAAGCCTAGCCAATTATCCCTTGTGAGACTCAAACCCTGCACCTTGTGTTTGTAAGGCAAACACCTTAACCATTAGGCCACCCTCCCAACCCATTATAGGTTTATAGGTTAGTACTAGGCTAATTGCCCCTTGTGGGTCATTTTAAGCCTAGCCAATTATCCCACATGAGAATCAAACTCTGCACCTTGTGTTTGCCAGGTAAACACCTTAACCATTAAGCCATCCTCCCACCCAAAATACATAGGTTCATAGGTTCATAGATTAGTACTAAGCTAACTGCCCTTGCGAGCCATTTTAAGCCTAGCCAGTTATCCCTTGGGAGACTCAAACCCTGCACCTTGTGTTTGTAAGGCAAACAGTTTAACCATTAGGCCACCCTCCCAACCCCTCCCATAGAGATGGGCTCTTTACGGGGGTTAAGTTGGGGTAAAGTTAGCACTGAACTTATCTGCCAGGATGATGGCAATATCAGTTGGGTCTGTATATTTAGTGCCATTGTGCTGTAACTCAGAGCAGATCTGTGTGTTGCCATTGAGATTCTTGACATAGCTATAAAATGCTTTGTGGTTGTCTTTAGAATCAGTGGCGAGTTTGTTTTCATAACTAGCTTTGGAGGATTTTATCAGGGATCGCAGCTTCTTACTGAGGCTGACCAGGGAGCTCCTTCACTCATGGGATTTTACTCTCTTTTGCAACAGTTTCTTCCTTCTGTTGTACAGTTTGTTTATGGCAGGGGACTACCAGATTGGCTTCCTTTTTTTGGAGGATAGCGTCTTGGTTCTGTTTGGGATAGCATGATCCATGCACTCGTAAGTGCTTATAAAGTGCAATTGTGTAGGATTCAGTAATCGTAACTGTACTGTCCATCTGCATGGGTGTCATGAAGTTCACCACTTCTGTCTTAAGAAGCATAAAGCTGGCTTTGGAGAACTTTTTTACCATGGTTTCCTTAATGAGGGGTGAGGGCGGGATGTGGATATCTAGGGTAATTAGCTTATGGCCGGATCGGACCAATGAGACATTGACTTCAGGTGTGAAACACCGGTCACTCATGTCAGTAATGACTAGATCTAGGATATTGTTGCCCCTGGTGGGGGTGTGGATAAGTTGATCCAGGGCATTGGAGTTTATGAATTCCAGAAAGCATTGAGCGAAGGAGTTGGTACATGAGTAGTTCTCCCTGTTAATGGTGGGGTAGTTGAAATCGCCCATTATTAGGGTGTTTCGTTGAACCCTAATATTTTCCAGTACATCAAGAAAAGAGGAGTGGGAATCCTGGGGCATGGTGGGTGATCTGTAGCAAGCTACAATTTGGATTGCAGTTTTGCCCAGAGTTAGTTGCACTTGGATAACCTCAGCTGCATTATGCTGAGCAACTAGCCTGGAGGTGTGGATATCCTTAATGAATATGGACACACCTCCACCTTTGGTGTTCCGGTCCAGGTTACATGGTGGAAAGTGTGGTATGAGCTATAGCCTGGTAGTGCAGGGGTGCTCTCTGGAGCCTTGAACCAGGTCTCAGTCACTGCACAGATATCGATGTTCTCCATTTTAAGGAGTGCCTAGAGTGAGGGCATTTTGAGATTTAGGCTTCTAGCATTGAGTAGCATCACCCTCAGTTTTTGCTTGCCTATTCCTGTTACAGTGGCGAATTTGTCATTTGAACCTTGCCTAAAAAAGGCACTATAGGGGCGGCAAGAACCTTAGCCAGTATCCGGAATCCCAGGGGTGACAGGTGCAGGCCATCTCTGGCAAAGCATTGTGGTCTGTCGACCATGTCATCCCAGACAGACAGATACTGGATCCCTTTAGAATGAAACCAGAAGCTTAGCCAATTGTTGAAGTCAATCATTTTGTCCTTGTACTACGGCATCATTCTGGGTGATGGCAGAATGCTACTCAGGGCTAGAGTCATACATGCCTGGGCTACAAGATTGGAGAGCTCTTCCATGTCTCTTTTCATGTAGTCCAGGGAGGTATGTCTCAGGTCATTCACACCAACATGGACAATGACAGAGTCACATTTGTACTTGTTGTGGAGTGACCTGAGTATGTGGGTTATGTGGTGGATCCTGGCACCCAACAGGCAGCTGACAGTAACCTTCTCCTTGTTTAGCCTGGTGAGTGGGACATAAGTGTGCCTGACTATAGAGTCACCTATAACTAGTGTGTTGGGTACGTTGTTTTGCCTTATTGGCTGTGGCTGAGTGGCACATTGAGTCTGCGGGCTATGTGTCATTTGGGTTGTGTTGGGGGGGTGGACGTTGCTTGCATTTCTACTTTGGAGGTCTCTGTTGCTTGAGCAGATTATTATTGAGAGCCTCCGCGAATGTTTTTGTGTTTCTATGTGTGGATTTTGGTAATGTAGATTTAGTGAGACTATGTGATGAGTGTGGTGTGGTGCAGTTGTTTGCCTTCTCCTCTTAACTGTCATGTTCAGTCTTGATTGGACAGAGCTTTACCTCCAGTTTGGCTAGATAAGTGCATCTCTCACAGGTTGTAGTGTTGGGTGACAGGAGGAGGGGGTTGTCTGTGTACATGAGGCAGTTTCTACATTGCCCCAAGATGCCTAGATTAATCAGATAGACAGGAGAGAACACTAGGTGCTGACCCTTGGACATGCCTGAATAAAAAAACATTTTCCTCTAAATAAGTGAGGAAAGTGAGTACAAGAGCTAAGCAAGTGAGGACAGTAAGTACCAAAACTGTTTTCCTCTAGGTAATGAGGAAGGTTGAGTGCTGTAGTAAAATTAGTAGGTTATTTAGTGCTTACAAGTTCTGAACAAGTGCTGAGCATGAATAAGCAAATTCAAGTGCTAAAACTAAGAATCTGTATCTGGACTAAACTAGTTACAGGAAAGGGGGGAAACAAGTGCAAATGCGGCCTTTTAAATCAGACATTTGAGATGGAAAAACTGCCCAAACGGCCAATAACTACAATTTCTGGGGCAGAACCACTCCTTATGTGGTAGATAGGTTACCTAGTGCTTACCACTCCTACTGATAAGCTAGAAGGCTTCCCTCCAACACAGAAAGCTTGATGGGGGGGGCTCAGAAGTTTACATACAGTCCTGGATACAGCAAATCTGAATCTGGACTAAACTAGTTACAGGAAAGGTATTTTTTTTTCTATATATACAGAAAAGTATCTAAAACAGCAGTAAAAACAATTTAAATGCAGTGCAAGCTAGCACACTTGAGTATGTAGCAATGTTAGACCAAACAGTTTAAAAAATGCAATTAAATTAAAAATGGCTAAAAACAATGCAGAAGGAGTCTATTAGGTAGAATGAGGTAAAGAGAAGGGACTGGGGGGAGTGTCCCAGATCAAATCTACAGTGGGAGCAGGCAACTGCAAAAACCTACAAATTTAAACAACAACACAGGAATATGAAGGGTGGGTATGGGACAACCAACACCTTCAGCAGAGATCTGAAAAACTATACAGTGAAGCAAAAATAACAGTGCACAACTCTGAAGTCAGCCAGCAATTATATAAAATTAGTCAAACAACAATTACCAGTACACAACTCTGAATTGCCAGAAAAATATACTCAGCTCTGTATATCTCCAGATAGTTTGAAGAGCCCTCTGTCATAGTAAGTAGTCCATCATAGTAAGTAGAGTATTAAACTCCTGCATACACTCATACAGTCCTGTGGGGAGGGGTAATTCCATCATAGTAAGTAGAGTATTGAACCCCCACACACACATACAGTCCTGTGGGGAGGGGTAATTCCATCATAGTAAGTAGAGTATTGAACCCCCACACACTCATACGGTCTTGTGGGGCGGGGTAATTCCATCATAGCGCATAGAGTATTGAACCCCTGCACACACTCATTCGGTCCTGTGGGGAGGGGTAATTACATCATAGTAAGTAGAGTACTGAACCCGCACACACTCATTCAGTCCTGTGGGGAGGGGTAATTACATCATAGTAAGTAGAGTACTGAACCCGCACACACTCATTCAGTCCTGTGGGGAGGGGTAAAAAATGATAAAGGAAACGGGAAGGATCAGGACAGCACATTTCATAAAACAGACAATCGAGTTCTTTCCACCACAGCAGCACATCTGATCGAATAGTTTTCCTTATTCAGCCAGGTCTCCTCGTTTCCATGAATGTCCAACAGTTAAGCACTGCTTTATGAACAGAAGATACATCTCTTGAAACAGCCCTTGTTGTACAGTATAGCTCACCGTCATCACAACTGGCATCATTAGACAGTTGTGTGTTAATCAAATTCTGTCTTGAACCTGCCTGGTTTACTACATGCATGTTCTCTGTTCTCTCTGATTTCCCCGTCTTTGTTAATAGAAACTTAAATGGAGAGTTTGTCCCTCATTTTCCCATCACCAGACAAGTTTCACTTTTTTCCCTTCTTTCTCAGTTTTGAACAACTTCTGATTCCCTCCATGTGCTGCCATGTACTGACCCCTCAACGCACTACTTAACTTCAGAAGCCTAAATAACAAAGTGCATGAACTACATGCCCTCCTAACCACCCACTCCCCTGACATGCCCTGTCTAACAGAAACTTGGCTAAAACCATCAACTTCTGATACTAAAATATTACCACCAGGGTATAATATTCTTAGGCTAGATAGGACTACTAGGAAAAGAGGTGGGGTAGCTGTACTTTATAAATCTTCGCTTCATGTTTCTATGGACCCCATACAACCTCCCCAAGCAAACAATGCAGAAATGCTATCCACCAAAATTCAAATAAACAATAACAAACGTATAAGGATTGTCTACATGTACATCCCTCCAGGGAATAATGTAACCACCCTAGAATGTACCCCCAACTCATTATCTAGCACCTGCCCCAGGAACCCCAGGAAACCCTTGTACTTGGAGATCGCAACATTGACTGGAACACCTGTCCCGCAGAGTCTTCCTCCACCCACATTAACCTATATGAGTTTACACAAACCATTTCTACTTCTACCAGGATAGGGAAACCTACTCATAAGGAAAGTATACTAGACTGGATACTTAATTCCCATACCCAACTGTATACTTCAGGTCCCCTTCCTGATGACCTGACTGATCACTTCCGTACCTATATAATTACGTTTAAAGCCATAAATACCCATCATCCCATTCTCAGAACAATAAGAACTAAGAAGAACCTTCACCTTGCCAAATTCCAAGAAGAACTTAAAGCAGGTAACTGGTCAGTCCTAAAACAATGACCCCTAGACAAAGCTCTAGCCTACTTAGGTAACTGGTCAGTCCTAAAACAATGACCCCTAGACAAAGCTCTAGCCTACTTAGGTAACTGGTCAGTCCTAAAACAATGACCCCTAGACAAAGCTCTAGCCTACTTAGGTAACTGGTCAGTCCTAAAACAATGACCCTAGACAAAGCTCTAGCCTACTTAGGTAACTGGTCAGTCCTAAAACAATGACCCTAGACAAAGCTCTAGCCTACTTAGGTAACTGGTCAGTCCTAAAACAATGACCCCTAGACAAAGCTCTAGCCTACTTAGGTAACTGGTCAGTCCTAAAACAATGACCCTAGACAAAGCTCTAGCCTACTTAGGTAACTGGTCAGTCCTAAAACAATGACCCCTAGACAAAGCTCTAGCCTACTTAGGTAACTGGTCAGTCCTAAAACAATGACCCTAGACAAAGCTCTAGCCTACTTAGGTAACTGGTCAGTCCTAAAACAATGACCCCTAGACAAAGCTCTAGCCTACTTAGGTAACTGGCCAGTCCTAAAACAATGACCCTAGACAAAGCTCTAGCCTACTTAGGTAACTGGTCAGTCCTAAAACAATGACCCTAGACAAAGCTCTAGCCTACTTAGGTAACTGGTCAGTCCTAAAACAATGACCCCTAGACAAAGCTCTAGCCTACTTAGGTAACTGGTCAGTCCTAAAACAATGACCCCTAGACAAAGCTCTAGCCTACTTAGGTAACTGGTCAGTCCTAAAACAATGACCCCTAGACAAAGCTCTAGGCTACTTAGGTAACTGGTCAGTCCTAAAACAATGACCCCCTAGACAAAGCTCTAGCCTACTTAGGTAACTGGTCAGTCCTAAAACAATGACCCCTAGACAAAGCTCTAGCCTACTTAGGTAACTGGTCAGTCCTAAAACAATGACCCCTAGACAAAGCTCTAGGCTACTTAGGTAACTGGTCAGTCCTAAAACAATGACCCTAGACAAAGCTCTAGCCTACTTAGGTAACTGGTCAGTCCTAAAACAATGACCCCTAGACAAAGCTCTAGCCTACTTAGGTAACTGGTCAGTCCTAAAACAATGACCCCTAGACAAAGCTCTAGCCTACTTAGGTAACTGGTCAGTCCTAAAACAATGACCCCTAGACAAAGCTCTAGGCTACTTAGGTAACTGGTCAGTCCTAAAACAATGACCCCTAGACAAAGCTCTAGCCTACTTAGGTAACTGGTCAGTCCTAAAACAATGACCCCTAGACAAAGCTCTAGGCAACTTAGGTAACTGGTCAGTCCTAAAACAATGACCCCTAGACAAAGCTCTAGCCTACTTAGGTAACTGGTCAGTCCTAAAACAATGACCCCTAGACAAAGCTCTAGCCTACTTAGGTAACTGGTCAGTCCTAAAACAATGACCCTAGACAAAGCTCTAGCCTACTTAGGTAACTGGTCAGTCCTAAAACAATGACCCCTAGACAAAGCTCTAGGCTACTTAGGTAACTGGTCAGTCCTAAAACAATGACCCCTAGACAAAGCTCTAGGCTACTTAGGTAACTGGTCAGTCCTAAAACAATGACCCCTAGACAAAGCTCTAGCCTACTTAGGTAACTGGTCAGTCCTAAAACAATGACCCCTAGACAAAGCTCTAGGCTACTTAGGTAACTGGTCAGTCCTAAAACAATGACCCCTAGACAAAGCTCTAGCCTACTTAGGTAACTGGTCAGTCCTAAAACAATGACCCCTAGACAAAGCTCTAGGCTACTTAGGTAACTGGTCAGTCCTAAAACAATGACCCCTAGACAAAGCTCTAGCTTACTTAGGTAACTGGTCAGTCCTAAAACAATGACCCCTAGACAAAGCTCTAGCCTACTTAGGTAACTGGTCAGTCCTAAAACAATGACCCCTAGACAAAGCTCTAGCCTACTTAGGTAACTGGTCAGTCCTAAAACAATGACCCCTAGACAAAGCTCTAGCCTACTTTAATAATAGATTTCTCAGAATCCTTGATTTCCATGCTCCCATGCGCTCAATTAGAATAAAATCAAACATTGCACCATGGCTTACCAAAGAAACCAATCTAAAACTACCCTCAGAAATAAAGCCTGGCTCTTATGGCGCTCCACAAAATCTCCCCAAGACCAAAAATCGGCAGCTACAAAACAAAACCAAAAAATCTGTCTTACTTGATTAAAAAAAACTACTACTGCCATTTGCAACAGATAAATCATAACAATCCCCAAAAATTCTGGACAAGTATAAATATATTAATGCACCCAGGCCAATCCTCCATCCCATCCCCTGTAGCCACCACTGATAAATCACCCGAGGATGCCACAAACATCTTCAACTGCTTTTTTACTGAGACTATCCAATCCCTAGCTAGTCAACTACCTCCTAGCTCCTCCAGTGTAAACTACCCTACTCCTAATACCCAACTTTCTTTTAGATTCCAACCAGTTGCCACTTAATTTATTCAAGCTCTACTCAAAAAGTTAAAACCTACTACCTTGTCAGCCAATTGTTTCCCTACTGAGTATCTGCAAAAAGCTACTAATGCTATAGCATACCCTATTTCCATTCTTGTCAACTGCACCATAGCAGAAGCCACTATCCCCTCCACCTGGAAGATATCCTATGTGATATCACTCCATAAAGGTGGAAGATCCACTGAACTATCTAATTTTCAACCATAGCCATACTGTCACCCCTTGCCAAAATTATGGAAAAATGTATCCACAGACAGTTAATGCACTTCTTATCCAAAACAACTGGTCAACTCCCAGCATGGTGTCAGGCCTCATCATAGCACCACCCCAGCCCTTCCTGGCTTCTCTAATACCATAAACCATAACCGTAACAATAACAAATTATCCTCAGCCCTCTTCTTAGACCTTTTCAAGGCGTTTGATATGGTCAATCACCAGCTACTAATCCAGAAGCTAAAAACTACCTACTTAGAAAAGACTGCTCTCCAATGGTTCCAATCTTATTTGAATGTCAGACAGCAGGCCGTCCTATGGCACAATAAACTATCTACCCTTCTACCTAATACCCTAGGAGTTCCCCAGGGATCCATACTGGGACCTCTTTTGTTTTCTATATTTATTAATGATCTCTATACTGTCATCCCAAAGGCAACTCACATTCAATATGCAGATGACTCCACTCTGATTTGTTCAGCTTCCTCTCAGTCAGACCTGTGTACAGAATCACAGTTAACTTTTAACACAGTTGACGAATGGCTGTCTGATCGTCATCTGATCTTAAATCATAAAAAATCTAAATTGTTACTTTTCTCTCCCATCAATAGGTCTAACCCACTCTCATTTTCTATATACTCTAACAACGGCACTACAATCTCTCCAGACCCCATACAAAACTATTAGGAGTCATTATAGACAATAACCTTAAATTTGATATACACATTAACAAAACTATCAAAATCATTAACAAAAAAACTAGGGTCACTTTACAAGATCAAGCCTTTCCTTACCCCACCTGCTCGAACTGCCATTGCCCACTCCTACTTACTCGTGACCTTACTCTATGCTTCCCCTCTATTGACTAACCTAGGTAAAACTGAACTCAGTAAATTATCAACTTGCTATAATCACATTGCCAGATTTGCCACTGGCATGCCCTACAAGACTCATCACTGTACTAACCTAAAATCACTAGGGTGGTTAGAACTACGTTCCCTAATCCAGCTTAACCAGCTGATAGCTGCATTTAAAGTATTAAACCCACCTGATAAAACCCCAGCACTCAAACCCATAATTTACCCCTACAGCAACCTCAATACACTTAGATCATCAAACAAACTGCTTGTCCAAACTATCAAAGCTTATAACTCAGCCAGTGCCTCTCTGTTTGCTAATTATGTTGGTAAAATTTGGAATTCTCTTCCAGCAAATATTACTCTAGAAACCTCCATAAGTCAATTCAAAAATAGTCTAAAACAATACTTTAAATTACATTGGTCTTGCCTATTTTCTAAACCTGACTAACACATTCACTACTATTGCAAAGGAATTACTCCAGTGTTTCTCAATGACCCTGAGGCTTCTAGGTCTTTATCATATGCAAAACTGGTGATTACTAAATTCATCAATTGTTATTCTGAATTATTCTGTAAATAACGTTTGTATGTTCTATTTGTATGTTTATCTTGCATTTTATGTTTTAGGTATTATGCAATGTATTTTGTTTATACCTTGGAACTTTTCTCCCTCGGCCTCCGCTGAAAACGGACATGTATCCAGTCGGACTATCCCAGTCAACAAATGTAAAATAAATAAAATAAATATTATATAAGTGCAAGGCAGGGGGGCATAGATGGTGTCAGCTATCCTTGATTTAGTAGAATGTCTCTGATTTTTGTCTCATGCCTGGTCTTCCTATTTTTTTTGCGGCAATTAACAAAGGATTGCCGTAACCAAACAACGGCAGGCATTTGTTTCAGACTTATGAACATTCATGAAAATCATACTAATGCAAAGTTTATTACTCTATCAGCTTTCTAAATATATGAAATAATTATTTTTCCCTTGTTTTTCTCCTTGATTCTTTAGCCTGCTGTTCTAGCAACTTTCTAAGTATATAATTCCCCTCCACAAAGGCGGCCCCTCCACAGAACTAACCAATTACCGCCCCATAGCTATTCTCTCTCCACTCTCCAAAATACTAGACAGATGCATTCACTCTCAGGTCTCAGACTACCTCCTTACTAACAACCTCCTTTCCAATACTCGGCATGGTTTCCATCCAAACCATAGCACCACCACTGCCTTACTCTCCTTTACTAACACTATCCTTCAGCATAAAAACAATGGCTATCTCTCCTCTGCTACATTCCTAGACATATCTAAAGCATTTGACATGATCCCACACAAACAACTTATCTCTGTCCTCAATAACCTATCCTTCTCTCAATCACCAACTGGTTTCAGAGTTACCTGTCTGACCGACAACAATCAGTTGTATGGAAGAATGACATATCTCACCAACTACCTGTCTCTATAGGGGTTCCCCAAGATCCATCCTTTGACCCCTACTCTTCTCTATTTTCACCAATAATCTAGCCTCTGCCACCAAACATGACACACTCATACAATATGCTCAACCATCATCTGCTCAGCCCAGTCCCTACCCAAACTGCAAAAAGTCACATAGGAAGCCTTTTCCTCTGTTGAAACT
The DNA here is from genome assembly GCF_019279795.1 of Protopterus annectens. NCBI lineage: Eukaryota > Metazoa > Chordata > Ceratodontiformes > Protopteridae > Protopterus > Protopterus annectens. The sequence goes on from NC_056729.1 coordinate 1,757,272,077, forward strand.
TGGTTATCCGATGCCCAATTAATACTCAACCCAAACAAAACTAAACTACTCATCTTCCAACCCACCAAACATACTCAAAACAACTCTCACTTTAACATCACAGCAAAAGACAACACTATACACCCAACAGAACCCATCAAATTGCTAGGAGTGGAAATAGACAATAAACTAAAATTTGACATTCAAATATCCATGACCATAAAAAAGTCCACAAAAAACTAGGAGCGTTATACAGAAATAAGCAACTTCTCACCAAAGCAGCAAACATTTCAGTAGCAAATTATCACCTTATCTCCACCCTACTTTATGCCTCTCCAATATATACCAGCCTAAGGCAATGCGACCTAAACGAGCTTGAGACCTGCTACAACAAAATCGCCAAATTCGCCACAGGGGCATCCTACTGTAGTCACCACTGTCTCTCACTTGCTGAACTGGGCAGGCTTGAACTCCCTCAACTCCTTCAATGGTATCAAATCAGACTCACCCACAAACTAGTAAACCATCCACTAAAAGTCCCATCCCTCCAGAATCTACTCCAACCCTATCGCACCACCAGACCACTATGATCCAGCAACAAAAATCACTTACAGGTCACTAAAGCCAATAACTCTGCTGGTGAAGCACTATTCTCTTGCGCCATAGCCAAATTATGGAACTCCCTCCCACTCACAATTACCTCCATACCATCATGCACCCACTTCAAAACTTTACTGAAAGCACACCTAAAAACATGCTGGCTATGCCCTTGCAACTCCCCCTCTAATATCACCCACGCCATCCACCCACTACCTTTCTTTCCACCAAACTAACTACCTTGATTATAGCAAGCTCAGATGCTCATAAGTCTAACTACTTATTATACAGCAGGAACTTCTTATTGTAATAATTGTTAATGCCTGTTATGTACTTCGCAGATGATAAAGATTCCAGTTGTCTACTGATGCACTATGTTCTTCATCTGTAACTATGTTTGCAATTGTTAATTACTATGTTGATCAAATTGTTAATTGCTATGTAAATCCAATATAACTACTGTCTGTATATTTTAACTGTGGAGCTTTTCTCCCTGGGCCTCCGCTGAAAATGAACCTACGTCCAGTCGGACACTCCCGGTCAACAACTGTAAATAAATAAATAAATAAAATAAGGGTAATATTTGTTTCTGAGTTTGGACCTTTATCCACAATTATTTTTTAGCTCTCTCTCTCCTTGATTCTTGGTCTGAGAAGATGAGGGGTAAGCCAGGGAGCTGCAATTGGTTGGACACTGTATTCTGACAGGATACATTCATGTATGGCAGTTATTTAACCATGTAATGATTCTTTTGATTATAATTGGACATCTGACTTCTACAGTCAGTGTCATACAAATGGCTAAAATTCATGGTCCCATGTGTGTGTGTGTTTAGGGGGTTTAAAATAAATTATGTCCAATTATTATCATTTTGTTATATTAAAATCTGATATCTGAGGTGAACAAATGCAATACATTTGGTTTTAATTGATGGATAAGGGGGTCGCCAGTAAATGCCAATGACTTACTCTGTTGTTATTTGCTCAAGTTAAACAGTGGGTTTGCAAAATTAGTGTGCATTTGTGTGAAACCAGCTGAAATACTTTAACACAAGCAGGCATATGAGGGTGAAGAGTCAATAAAGGCTGTAACTGACAGATTTAGGGAATATTAGTAATGAGTCAGGAAATCCTTCTATGTGGCACACCTCATCACTAAGGGGTCTTCATCCAGAAAAAAGGAAGCCATTGTCCCACTGTACTCATCCCTCATTAGACACATTATAGAATACAACGCCCCATTTGGTATGTACCTCTCAAGACATCTGTAACAACTGGAAAGGCCGCAGAAATACTTCACTAAAAGAATCACAGGCCTAAAGCAGATACCCGATGCTGACCGCCTTAAAAAACTCCAGCTATACTCTGTCGCATATTGTCTACTCCGAGGCAATCTCTGCTTAACATACAAGGCCATGTCAAACCCAGAGCTGTTGGACATGCTACACTTATCCCTCAGAGCCACATGCTCCAGGGATCTAAATGTTGTCATCACAATAAACAAAACATGCTAGAGGGATAGGTTGCTGACCCAGAGACTCCCCAGACTCTGGAATAGACTGCCCATACATGTCAAGCAAAGCACCTCTTTGACCTGGCACTTGCTCACTAAGTCAGCATTAAAAAATTAAAACCACTACACCCTCACAAACTCCCCTTGAGTACCTTGTTCCCCATTGGCCCTTTTTTTCAATTATAAAGGAATTCCCAATACTATTCTAGCATGTCCAAAGGTCAGTTGTCAATCTCCTCTCCGGTCCAGCTGGTGAATCTGGGAATCTTGAGGCAATGTTACAACTGCCTCATGTACACAGACAACCCTCTCCTCCTCCCAACAAATTCCAACACATGTGAGAGATGCAACCATATAGCCAAACTGGAGGCTAAGCTCTCTCAACTCAGTACTGGCATAACCAGTCAGGAGGAGAAGGAAACTACACTCACTACAATTCCAGTCTCACATAGACCTACCATGACAGCAAACCAAACACATAAACACACAAAAACATACTCGGAGGCTATAATTAAAAATCTGCCTAAGCAGCAGAGACCTCCAAAGTAGACACCCAAGCAACCGCTACCCCAAAACAAAACACGTGCAACACATAGCTCACAAAGCCAGTCTGCCGAACAGTCACAGCCCTTAAGGCTAAACAACACACCTGATACACTTGTAATAGGTGACTCTATTGTCAGGCACACTGACGTCCCGCTCTCCAGGCTGAACAAGGAGAAGGTCACGGTGAACTGCCTGTTGGGCGCTAGGATCTGCCACATAACACACGCACTCAGGTCATTCCAAGGCAAGTACAAATATGACTCAGTCATTGTCCATGCTGGTGTGAATGACCTGAGACGTACCTCCCTGGACTACATGAAAAGAGACATAGAGGAGCTCTCTGAGCATGTAGCCCAGGCCAGTATGACCCTGACCTTGAGTAGCATCTTACCCTCACCAAGAATGATGCCACAATATGAAGACAAGATGATCAATTTCAACAATTGGCTTAAGTACTGGTGTCATTCAAAGGGGATCCAATGCCTGTCAGCATGGGATGACATGCTCTACAAGCCACGATGCATCGCTAGGGACGGCTTGCACCTGTCACCCCTGGGCTTTCGGATATTGGCAAAGACTCTTGCTACCCCTATAGTGCCTTTTTTAGGCAAGGCTCAAAAGACAAACCCACCTCCATGGGTATCACAAGGGATAAGAAACTAAGAGTAATGCTACTCAACGCCAGAAGTCTAAACCTCAAGATGCATGCACTCGAAACTCTCCTTAGCATGGAGAACATCGATATCTGTGCAGTAACAGAAACCTGGTTCAAGACTCCCGAGAGCACCCCAGCACTACCAGGTTATACCTCATACTATGCTTTTCGGCCCCAAAACTTGGACCGAACCACAAAAGGAGGGGGAGTATCAATATTCGTCAAAGATACCCACACCTCCAAGTTGGTGGCACAGCACGAAGCATCAGAGACTATCCATATGCAACTAACAGTGGGTAAAACTGCCTTCCAGTTTATAGCCTGCTACAGACCACCCTCCCAAACCCAGGAACCCCACTCAGCCTTCCCGAGAACACTGGAAAATATGAAGGTCTCTCCAAACACCATTATACTGGGCGACTTCAACTACCCAAACATACACTGGGAGCATTACTCTAGCTCCAACACCCTAGCCCAAAGGTTCCTAGAATTTATAAACTCAAATGCTATGGAACAACTTGTTACCACTCCCACAAGAGGGGAAAACATACTGGACCTGATCATCACCAACATGGGGACTCTATGCTCCAGACCAGAAGTGTATCCCTCACTGGTAAGTTCAGACCATAAACTAATCTCACTGGATATTCACATCCCGACCCCACCCCCTGCCCAGAAAACCACAGTAAAAAACTTCTCTAAAGCAAATTTCACACTCCTCAAAACCGAGGTGGAATCCTTCAAAGCCCCCGGGCCTGTGGAAAATACGGCCCAGACCGCAGAATCCTTTATAAACGCATTCTATGAACACCTTCAGGAATGCATGGATCATGCACTCCCAAATAAAACCAAGACCCAATCCTCCAAAGGCAGACGTCCTGTCTGTTGGACCCCAGCCATAAACAAACTATACAATAAAAAGAGGAAGCTACTACATGATAGAGCAAAATCCCAAAAAGGGAAGGCATCTCTGATCAGTATTAGCAAAAAACTACGGGCACTCATAAAATCGTCTAAGGCCAGCTTCGAGAGAAAAATTGTACAGGACACTAAGGATAATCACAAGGCTTTCTTTAGTTATGTTAGGAACCTGGGTGGGAATTCCCAGATATGCTCAGAATTAGTCCAAAATGACAAAAAATACACCGAACCCACAGACATTGCCAACATCCTAGCTGACAGGTTCAGCGCAAACTCCCCCCCCCTTCCCCACCAAAAGGGCGAATATCTATCCCAGCAGAGTGCTGCCCCCCTGACATCTCAGATGCTCAGGTGAGAGCCACCTGCTCCAAAGCAAAAAACACAGCATCAATGGGAACAGATGGTGTCGCAGGCTGCGTCCTACATGAACTCCAAGAAGAGCTAAACCCAAACATAAAACTACTGTTCAATCTCAGCCTTACTACAGGATATGTACCCAAAGAGTGGTGTACAGCAACTGTGGTCCCTCTCCACAAAGGTGGTGCCTCAACGGATCCTGAAACGATCGCCCCATAAGCCTGACTAGCTTGGTCTGCAAAGCTATGGAAAGGATCATCATGGACCTCATAAATAAAGATATTGGGGACCTACAGACACTGGATCCTACCCAGTTTGGCTTTGTTAAGGGCAGATCCTGCCTCTTAAACCTGGTTGATTTCTTTGAAACAGTCACCAAGGCCATTGACGAGGGGAAGGTGGTCCACACAGCCTACCTGGACCTCGCAAAAGCCTTCAATACAATACCCCACTCGGGCATTATAGATAAGCTCACCAGCTTAAATATAAACCCCTATGTCACTAGATGGGTTGCAAACTGGCTGAAGGACAGAACTCACATGGTTAGAATTGCTGGAGCCATGTCAGACTCCAAACCAGTTACAAGTGGCGTCGCACAAGGCTCAGTCCTGGGACCTCTCTTGTTTGGTATATATTTCTCGGAGGTACAGGCAAACACGAAAGGACTGTGGCTGACCCAGTTCACAGATGACTGCAAACTGGGCGCCATACTTAACTCTCCAGCCGACACAAGCATCCTCCAAAAGGGCCTCATAGAAACAGACAACTGGTGCCAGAGCCATGGCCTCAAGCTAAACGCTAAAAAGTGTATAGTCATCCCCTTTGGCAAAAACAAAGTGACCACAAATTACCACATAGGTGGTAATCCATTAAGTACAGAAGAAGTAATTAGGGACCTGGGACCCAAGTTAATAGCAATCTCTCATTTGACAACCACGTGGCCAAAGTGGTTAGAAAAACATTTTATATAGCCCACCTAATCATGAAGGGATTCACATCTAGATCAGGGGAGGTCATCGTGCCTCTTTACTCATCCCTCATCAGGCCCATAATTGAGTACAATGCCCCTTTTAGGATGTACCTTACCAGACACCTGCAGCAACTGGAAAGACCCCAAAAGTACCTCACCAAGAGGATCAAAGGGCTCAAACAGATGCCATATGCTGCCCGGTTAAAGAAACTCCAGCTCTACTCAGTGGCATACCGCCTGCTCAGAGGCGATCTGTGCCTGGCGTATAAAGCCATGTCCAACCCGGAATTAATGGACATGCTGCACCTCAGAAAATCCAAGTCCCATCGAGCTACGTGCTTGAGAGACTTGAATCTCAGCACTGAAATAAATAGGACATGCTGGAGGAACAGATTCATAACCCAGAGGCTCCCTTCACTCTGGAATAAAATCCCAGTCTAGGTTAGGCAGAGCCTCTCATTGACTCTCTTCAAGAGGAATCTTGATGAGTGGATGGGAGATCGTAGGTTTACCCTGGGTATCACTTCTGTGTCACTGTTAGACAGAGGCACAGTATACTAACCTCAAAAAAGGGCATAGCAAAATTAATTTAAAATGGGTGGTGAAAGCCAAACACACTCTGGCTAGGCTTATAAATGCCCTAGGGCAGATAGCCTAGTATGAACCTATGAACCTATGAACCTATGAAAATTACTTCATGTGAGAGACAAAGAGTGTAGAGTATACAAAAGAAGTAAGTTGGCAATATTTTTCTTTTTCCATGACAAACATTGTACGCAATAAGTCATTCTGTAGGTCTGGGCAGACTATATATTGTAGCAGATGATAACTACAAAAGTGGTGCAGAATGTATGCTGCCTGACAGCAGTGGATCCTGTTGTTGAATTTTTAGCTGTTACTCTTCCTGTATGGGGTCTGTGGTACTCCCTTTCTCAGTATGTTATATCGAGGTGCCCAAGATTCCTCCCTCAGACCATATGGCTATAGTAATTTGTGTTTTTACTTTCATCCTGATCAAAAACCAGAAGGGAACACAGAAGGTAACCATCATGTTTTATTTCCAGAGAGATAAGGAAGTAGGCACCATGCTCAGCTATTATTTATATATATTTGCAAGCATTTGAAGTGTCTGTACTCAGTTTTTTGGAAGCTACTATTTTCTAGTCTAAGAACACAGAGGGAAGACCAAAGATATGTGGTGGTGCAACAGTGCAGTAATGGCATTTAGAAATGGATGTCAGTGCTGTATTTGTGTATTTACAGGGTGCAACAGTGCAGTGATGGCATTCAGGCATGGATGTCAGTGCTTATTTACAGGGTGCAACAGTGCAGTGATAGCATTCAGAAATAAATGTCAGTGCTGTATTTGTGTATTTACAGGGAGCAACAGTGCAGTAATGACAATCAGAAATGGATGTCAGTGCTGTATTTGTGTATTTACAGGGTGCAACAGTGCAGTAATGGCATTCAGAAATGGATGTCAGTGCTGTATTTGTGTATTTACAGGGTGCAACTGTGCAGTAATGGCATTCAGAAATGGATGTCAGCACTGTATTTGCGTATTTACAGGGTGCAACAGTGCAGTAATGGCATTCAGAAATGGATGGCAGTGCTGTATTTGTGTATTTACAGGGTGCAACAGTGCAGTAACGGCATTCAGAAATGGATGTCAGGGCTGTATTTGTGTATTTAGAGGGGGAAAAGTGCAGTAAATGCATTCAGAAATGGAAGTCAGCACTGTATTTGTGTATTTACAGGGTGCACAAGTGCAGTAATGGCATTTAGAAATGAAGGTCAGCACTGTATTTGTGTATTTACAGGGTGCAACAGTGCAGTAATGGCATTCAGAAATGGATGTCAGCGCTGTATTTGTGTATTTACAGGGTGCAACAGTGCAGTAATGGCATTCAGAAATGGATGTCAGTGCTGTATTTGTGTATTTACAGGGTGCAACAGTGCAGTAATCGCATTAAGAAATGGATGTCAGTGCTGTATTTGTGTATTTACATGGTGCAACAGTGCAGTAATGGCATGCGGAAATGGATGTCAGTGCTGTATAGCGTGCAACAGTGCAGTAGTGGCATTCAGAAATGGATGTCAGTGTTGTATTTATGTATTTACAGGGTGCAACAGTGCAGTAATGGCATTCAGAAATGGAAGTCATTGCTGTATTTGTGTATTTACAGGGTGCAACAGTGCAGTAATGGCATTCAGAAATGGATGTCAGCACTGTATTTGTGTATTTACAGGGTGCAACAGTGCAGCAATGGCATTCAGAAATGGATGTCTGCGCTGTATTTGCGTATTTACAGGGTGCAACAGTGAAGTAGTGGCATTCAGAAATGGATGTCAGCGCTGTATTTGTGTATTTACAGGGGGCAACACTGCAGTAATGGCATTCCAAAATGGATGTTGGCGCTGTATTTTTGTATTTACAGGGTGCAACAGTGCAGTAATGGCATTCAGAAATGGATGTCAGCACTGTATTTTTGTATTTACAGGGTGCAACAGTGCAGTAATGTCATTCAGAAATGGATGTCAGTGCTGTATTTGTGTATTTACAGGGTGCAACAGTGCAGTAATGACATTCAGAAATGGATGTCAGTGCTGTATTTGTGTATTTACAGGGTGCAGCACTGCAGAAATGACATACAAAAATGGATGTCAGCGATGTATTTGTGCATTTACAGGGGACAACAGTGCAGTAATGGCATTCAGAAATGGATGTCAGGGCTGTATTTGTGTATTTAGAGGGGGAAAAAGTGGAGCAAATGCATTCAGAAATGGAAGTCAGCACTGTATTTGTGTATTTACAGGGTGCACAAGTGCAGTAATGGCATTTAGAAATGAATGTCAGCACTGTATTTGTGTATTTACAGGGTGCAACAGTGCAGTAATGGCATTCAGAAATGGATGTCAGTGCTATATTTGTGTATTTACAGGGTGCAACTGTGCAGTAATGGCATTCAGAAATGGATGTCAGCACTGTATTTGTGTATTTACAGGGTGCAACAGTGCAGTAATGGAATTCAGAAATGGATGTCAGTGCTGTATTTGTGTATTTACAGGGTGCAACAGTGCAGTAATGGCATTCAGAAATGGATGTCAGGGCTGTAATTGTGAATTTAGAGGGGGAAAAAGTGCAATAAATGCATTCAGAAATTGATGTCAGCACTGCATTTGTGTATTTACAGGGTGCAAAAGTGCAGTAAAGGCATTTAGAAATGAATGTCAGCACTATATTTGTGTATTTACAGGGTACAACAGTGCAGTAATGGCATTCAGAAATGGATGTCAGTGCTGTATTTGTGTATTTACAGGGTGCAACAGTGCTGTAATCACATTCAGAAATGGATGTCAGTGCTGTATTTGTGTATTTACAGGGTGCAACAGTGCAGTAATGGCATTCAGAAATGGATGCCAGTGCTGTATTTGTGTATTTGCAGGGCGAAGCAGTGCAGTAATGGCATTCAGAAATAGAAGTAATCACTGTATTTGTGTATTTTAAGGGTGCAAAAGTGCAGCAATGGCATTTATAAATGGATGTCAGTACTGTATTTTTGTATTTACAGGATGCAACAGTGCAGTAATGGCATTCAGAAATGGATGTCACCACTGTATTTGTGTACTTACAGGGTGCAAAAGTGCAGAAATGGCATTCAGAAATGGATGTCAATGCTGTATAGAGTGCAACACTGCAGTAATGCCATTCAGAAATGGAAGCCAGCGCTGTATATGTGTATTTACAGGGTGCAACAGTGCAGTAGTGGCATTCAAAAATGGATGTCAGTGCTGTATTTGTGTACTTACAGGGAGTGAGGGTGCAGTAATGGCATTCAGAAATGGATGTCAGTGCTGTATTTGTGTATTTACAGGGTGCAGCAGTGTAGTAATTGTATTCAGAAATGGATGTCAGTGCTGTATTTGTGTATTTACAGGGTGCAACAGTGTAGTAATGACATTCAGAAATGGATGTCAGTGCTGTATTTGTGTATTTACAGGGTGCAGCACTGCAGCAATGACTTACAAAAACGGATGTCAGTGATGAATTTGTGCATTTACAGGGTGCAACAGTGTAGTAATGACATTCAGAAATGGATGTCAGTGATGTATTTGTGCATTTACAGGGGACAACAGTGCAGTAATGGCATTCAGAAATGGAAGTCAGCACTGTATTTGTGTATTTACAGGGTGCACAAGTGCAGTAATGGCATTTAGAAATGAATGTCACTGCTGTATTTGTGTATTTACATGGTGCAACAGTGCAGTAATGGCATTCAGAAATGGAAGTCGTTGCTGTATTTGTGTATTTACAGGTTGCAACAGTGCAGTAATGGCATTCAGAAATGGATGACGGCGCTGTATTTGTGTACTTACTTGGTGCAACAGTGCAGTAATGGCATTTAGAAATGAATGTCAGCACTGTATTTGTGTATTTACAGGGTGCAACAGTGCAGTAATGGCATTCAGAAATGGATGTCAGTGCTCTATTTGTGTAAAACATGTAAAGAAAATATAAAACTTGAAATGACCACCACGAGATAATGTTGTTTAGCACTTTAAATTAATCATCTCGTTTAGACCTGGTGGACTATCTGCCCATAACATAAGTTGCCACAAAGATTCTCTTTGTTCCAACTTATTGTTCAAGTCACCCGAAAACACACCCTGTTCTATCTGTTCCAAAATGTAAAACTCAAATTTTTTAAAATTTTCACAATCTATAGAATGTCTGGCTAGAGCATTATTTTTGTCTTTTTTCTTGATGGCTAAGACGTGCTCGTATATTCTACGTCTCAACATTCTTTTAGTTTTTCCAATGTAATAACATTCGCAGGTACAACAACTTGCCAAATAAACAACAAATTGGCTATTACAAGTATAGTATTTGGAAGCCCATAATGTTCTACTCAAATGTTTTATCTTAATAAAAGAGGTGTTACTAAGGAACCTACATTGTTTAAAGTGCTTTTTGGTTGATAGATAGATCAATTGGTTTAACATCTGTCAGAAAGTGTTTGTAGATTATTGGTAGTACTAGAAAAATGTATATTATAAGATACAGTATTCCTGTCATTATATATGACCTTGTAAGGGAATTTTTAACAATAAGTCTGTTATACAAGAAATGACAAAAAGAAAATTGGTTAAACCTGTGTGTGCACATATTCACATAGTGCATTTACACATAGTTTGTATAACCATTAAATATGGGATAAGTATTTAATTACATTGATATAAATATACATATATATATTTTTTACATGACTAAAACATTATATGTATTAAGGAACAAGTGTTCATATTATTGGTTCTAAAATGAGTATGTTTTAAAGTGATTATTTTTACTATTAAGCATTGTAACGTGTAATTTTAAATTTAACATACACAGATGTAAGATGGTTTCATTACTGTGTCAGTCAATTTTGTGACATCATTTCCTATTATGCAATATAAAAGAAGAGGATGGGAAGACTCTTCTTTTTCTGACGAAGTTCACGCATTAAATTGTGAAAGAAAGCGCTAAACAACATTATCTCGTGGTGGTCATTTCAAGTTTTATATATGCTCTATTTGTGTACTTACAAGGTGCAACAGTGCAGAAATGTCATTCAGAAATGGATGTCTGTGCTGTATTTGTGTATTTACAGGGTGCAGCTGTGCAGTAATGGCATTCAGAAATGGATGTCAGCACTGTATTTGCGTATTTACAGGGTGCAACAGTGCAGTAATGGCATTCA
>NC_056729.1:1757291354-1757423854 GCF_019279795.1 Protopterus annectens
CCCAAAGGGTATAACTATATATTTCTTGGCATTGAGCTTGAGCCCATGGCTCTGGCACCAAGCATCTGTTTCTGTAAGGCCCTTTTGTAGAATATCCACATCATTTGGGGATTCAATAATGGCTCCCAGTTTGCAGTCACCTGCAAACTTTGTTACCAGAGTCCCTTATTGTTGGCCTGTACTTCAGAGAAGTAGAGGCCAAACAAGAGTAGTCTCAGGACAGAACCCTGTAGTACACCACTTGTCACTTGTCTGCAGCTGGATTTGGAGCCAGCTACTTTTACAGTGTGTGTTCTATCAGTAAGCCAGTTTGTAACCCATCGAGTGATGTAGGGATTTAATGCCCAGCTTAATAAGTTTATCTATGATTCCAGAGTGGGAAATGGTGTTGAAGGCCTTGGCAAGGTCCATATAGACTGTATGGCCTGCCTTGCCCTCATCCATGGCTCTGGAGACTGATTCAAAGTAGTCAGTCAAGTTCAAGAGACAAGATCGTCCCTTTACGAAAAACGTAACTGGGTGGGGGTCCAGTGTTTGAAGGTTGCCAATGTCTTTTTTATAAGTTCCATGATAATCCGTTCCATGGCTTTGCAGATCAGGCTCATCAGACTGATGGGATGATAGTTCCTGGGATCAAAGGTGGATCCCCCCTTGTGGAGTGGGATAACTGTAGCTGTGTGCCACTCATTGGGCAGGAAGCCTGAGGTGAGGCTATTATTAAACATGACACTTAGATGAGGTGCCAGTTAATTTTGTAGTTCATGTAGTACACAGCCCAGGATGTCATCTGGTCCTATGGATGCTGTATTCTTAGTTTTGGAGAGTGTGTTTTTTACCTGTATGGCCGTGATTATCAGAATTTGGCAATCTTTTGGTATTGAGATGGGCCCTTTTGGTGGTGAGAGGGGATGAAGTTGGCACTGAATCGATTTGCCAGGATAAGAGGTTGACAGCTATGGTGAGAAGTGAATTCACTGAATATGTTTAGGGGCTGTATTCCCCCTTTATTGGCTTTGTCCAAGTGTTTTGTGTTAAGAGGTTGAGAGCTATGGTAAGAACTGAATTAACTAAATAGTAACCATTTAAGTTTTGGTCTTCCTTTCTTTCAAGAAACAGCTGAGTTGACATAATGGTATGTTTCTCTGACTGTTTTGACAGGGTCCTGGGTTCAAGACAGCATTTTATTCTAGCAACTTTCCAAGATTATACAAGCAATGTTTAAAATGTGACCCTGATTTTTGGGCTTTTGTACCCCCTCCAATAAATTTTGGCTTTTTCCAGATTTCTTGTGCTGCAAAAGTGAGAGATACAGTTGAATGTCAAGTGGATTTTACCAGGAGCTGACAGGTTCAGGGGAAGAGAAGTTTAGTGCTGCTTATACTAAATCAGCTTGCACTGTAAATAGCACAACAGGTAGTATACTTGCTTTCAATGCAGAAGGCTATGGATTCTACTCCCACAGCATGTAGATGTATTGCTGGTACTGTATTGTGTTGTAAAGGGCATGGATGCTGCAGTCCTGAGAATGTCCTCTTTGGCAAAGATACCTATCAACTATGAACCTCTTATCAGTTTGCCATCCATTCCAAATTGCAATATTGCTAGCTTATCATTTTTTACTGTAACATAGGCAATTTATTCCTCAAGGGCAACAGGCACTTTATTTGTAGATGAAACAATGAAATATAAAGTTGTTTGCCAGCAGCAACCTCTTCATTAGTTACAGATCTCTTTAATGTGGAAATATTTAGATGACTTTTACTTATGCTGAGACTGTGCATATTTACTGATACTGGTGGATGGTAGAAGTTTGAGTAGACTTTTATGTTGGAAATTTTCTAATTTGGACAGTTTTATCATTATTGGTTCATGTATTTTGTTTCATTGTTTACTGGAAAAATTTTCAAAATAATAAATTTAAAACACCCTCTAACAACCTTACTGTATTATACAAGGAATATAATTTAATACAATCAGGAAGGTGTATAACAGAACACATGTATGTTTCATGTGCAAGGGGCCTAAGATTTGAAAACATCCCAAAGTTAATCTTTATCTGCCACTGGCCAAATGTATTTTCTTTGAATGTGGGTTTCAATGCTGTTTCAATGAATGTGAGTTTCAAGGGCAGAGACGTTTTAATGCGAAGTATATTTTCATTGTGAGAATGCATTGCTTTGTTTAGTAGATGTTTATTAGTGTTTGTGCTGTAAAATGCAAAATAAAACTTTCAAATGAAATCCCAATCATTGTAGAAGTAAAGCAGTATGCACATTAACAGTGTTTATGGTAAATGGGGTGAAATAGCCAAATAATGGGATATTGGAATGGCTGCAGGGGGAAGGCTCCATTCAACCATGATTTTGTGAGGGGGGGAAGAGCGGCAAACTCAAATACAGCCCCGGCTGAAGTAGACCTCTCAACTGTCCAGATGTTTGCAGAATGAATAGATTTTTGCTTCTTATTTTTGGTTTGTTCCTCATAAAATGTGTGGTTTTCTGGCAAATCATTTAGGAATAGCGTCACTAAATAATGAGTTTTAGACTTCATAACCTTCAGAAAAATGTATGCTAAAGCAAGACCTGCTATTCTGTCAACTAAGTTTACACAAGAGCAATTTTTAGTAGTGTTTGTATGTCCCCCTAATATATTTGGCCTTGTCCAGATTTCCTGCGTTATCAGTTTGAGAGGTATGTCCAAATAAATTGCTTTATAGAATGAGACATATCCAAACCTCTCAACTGTCCCCAATTTTGGCTCAAAATGTTGCTTTCCCCCTAATAATCCCTCCATAAAATGGCAAATTTGGAAGAAAACGTGGAGGGTTTACAATTAATAAATAATTGTAATGATCAGAGTTACAGATTACTTTTAATTTCAGAAATGCATGTAGATTCTCTTATTTTGTCAGATGCTCATGTTAACAGTACTAATATTAAAACGGTGTCACTTCTTTGACAGGTTCCCAGCTGTATTGTGTGGCTATTTTATATTTTTTCATCACATTTTTTGGTCAATTTTTCATAAAGTTGTGGTTTTCTGGCAAATTAGTGGCAAATCATTAAAGATTGAAGTTAGAAAATAATGACAGACATTTGAGTTTCAGATTTCATACCTTTCAGAAAATTCATACTAATGCAAGACGTACTATTCTATTATCTTTCTAAGTTTATAAGAGCAACATTTAAAAATGTCCTTATTTTGGGATCTTTGTCTCACTTCTATGTTACTTGGTAGTTTTCTAAAGCTGAATATAAATTATAGTTAGAACTGCAGTGCAAGGATAAGTGGTTTGAGTTGAGTGCTGCTTGTTTTTCTTATTCTTGATTTTGGCTGGCATTCCAGTAATGTATTTAAAAAGTAATTTATTTTTTCATGCCTCTCAACCTTTTTGTTTCCACCTAGATATTAAGTAAGCTGTCATGTAGCCAATGCATTGAAATATTTTTCTGCTGCACTTCATTTTATCTTGATTGGACTCTCATAATGATGGTTTGTCACCCAGGGCAGCATATTTAATTAAAGTTACAGTTTTTGTGATTTTGAACATAGCCCCACCTCTTTCTAGTTGGCCCCACCCATTCATCTGCCTCCTGCAGCCCCCCTTTGATTTGGTCACCAGCTGCCACTGATTCCTGATGTCCTCAAAGTTGAACATTCAACAGAGACAGTCCCAGTTGCTAGACCTAGTTCTAATTTCTATGTCACACGATTTGGTCGTATTTCCAGACCTAGTGTGAAATACACAGCAACCAGGACATGATTGCATATATGTATTTAGTCAAATAATTATTTGTATCATTTGCATGTCAATTAATGTCATCAGTAATGCTTGACTCATTTCTCAAAGAGGGAGGATGTAGGATAGTGTGTGTGTATGTTGCACCTTTAAGAAGTGTTTCAAGGACAGCACGTGCATATAAACAGCCAGCATGTGCGAGCTTCAGCGCCATTGTGAGAGTGCAGCCAGAGAGTGAGTATGTATGAGTGTAATAGCTAGTCTGTTTATAAGTGTATCTAAGTCAGAGTTATTAAGCCTCAATCCTGATGTGTTTGTACATAATTAAGTTGTTTGAACAGAACCCATGAATGTTTGTCTGTTTTATCCTGACCAGACAAGTGACAGTTTGGTCTAGATACAGACTGTGTTCAGTCTGTAATTGCCCAAAGGATCTTTAGCTGCTCTTACCTCAAGTTTGTTAACCAGATAGTTAATACTGTAGGTAACATTATGCTGTTATTACATGTCAATGTGCATGACCACAGAAATGTGTTATTCAACACCACTCATAAAAGTTTTATAGACATGATGAAGTTAATGTTTATTATTGGTGTTGGTATTTACACTACTTGAATTCATTTAAGAATATGAAAATCATAATATTTTATGAGACAATAAAATATCACTATAACTGATATATTTTATGAAGCAAAACTAAATATATGTATATATATATATATATATATATATATATATATATATATATATGATTTGAGTGCAATAAGATATAATTATATGCCTGCTTTTCATTAGTATGTATTGAAATGTATCTACCGACTCTCATATATAACTTGTCTTTACATATTTATCTTCTATCTACTCTATTTTTAAACATGTTTCTTTTCACATGCCTCTGCTGTGATACTGGACGTCTAGGCTGTCTCTGCAATTGGTCAACTCACTTCAGTATACTTCACTGTTAAACAAACATAAACAAATTAATTAACTAAACAATCTTTCTGAAAGTTGCAGGATTCAAGCCTGAACTCTGGTTAACATATGTTCTTTTTTCCTTCTCCTTCACAGAAATAGGTTTTTCACTACTTTGAAACAGCCTTACACTGTCTATCTGCCAGTTTAATCCAGTTCAAAAGTGCAGGAGACCCAGACAGAACTGGTGTTAGCATTTTGGGGGCCCCCAGCAAATGTCAGTTGGGGGGCACTGGGCAACTCTAGTCTAAGTATCACCTGCTCACTGTCACCCCTCCTAAGCAACCTTTTATTTCATCCTACAAACTTTTAGGAGTAGTAAGCACAGACTGACCTGCAGCTACAATACTCTTGGATTACAGCAAGCCTGAGTATTACACTATGCTGGCCCATCTCAAAAAGAAACATTCATAGTTATTGCCATTTAGTTCCAACAATGATGCATTCCATCAGCTTTACGTACAGGTCTGGGATTAGGTGAAACTGCGGTGGTGGTGTTGCGGTAGCGTCGTCGGCTCACAGTAAGACGTTGTCTCATTCGATTCTCAGTTAGACTGTCTTCTATGTGGCGACATGCGTGAATGGACATTCCTTCATTGAAGGTTGTGCATCAGGCCCGGCAAGTCAGCACATAAAAATCTACTGCCAATCATTAGCAGACTGGAGTTCTGCTGTGGCGACCCCTAACCAGGAAAAGCCGAAAGAAACAACAAGTACACTAGGTACACACACACACACACACACACACACACACACACACACACACACACACACACACACACACACACATGCACACACACACATCCTTCAGTGCTCTCCTCTGTTTCTCCCCATCTTGGGCTCCCCCCTCACCTGCACATTACTTTTTTCTTCCTTTTCTTAGTTTTTTCTTAACTTTTTAGCTTTTTTTAAGAAGATAACTTTCTAAATGCTATAAAGTGCATTATAAAGTCTTTTTTCTTGTACACAACCTTTTCATCCCATGATGGTCTGAGCAGAAATTATGTTTAAGGAAAGAAATTCAGTGTTGCTGTTCAACTTTAGTTTTCTTTGCATCCTTTCACTATACCAGCACAGTAATAACCATTTAATAATCACAGTAATAACCATTTAATAATCACAGTAATAACCATTTAATAATAACAGTAATAACCATTTAATAATAACATTAATAACCATTTAATAATAACAGTAATAACCATTTAATAATAACATTAATAACCATTTAATAATCACAGTAATAACCATTTAATAATCACAGTAATAACCATTTAATAATAACATTAATAACCATTTAATAATAACAGTAATAACCATTTAATAATAACATTAATAACCATTTAATAATAACAGTAATAACCATTTAATAATAACATTAATAACCATTTAATAATAACAGTAATAACCATTTAATAATAACATTAATAACCATTTAATAATCACAGTAATAACCATTTAATAATAACATTAATAACCATTTAATAATAACAGTAATAACCATTTAATAATCACAGTAATAACCATTTAATGATAACAGTAATAACCATTTAATAATCACAGTAATAACCATTTAATAACAGTAATAACCATTTAATAATAACATTAATAACCATTTAATAATAACAGTAATAACCATTTAATAATAACATTAATAACCATTTAATAATAACAGTAATAACCATTTAATAATAACAGTAATAACCATTTAATAATAACATTAATAACCATTTAATAATAACAGTAATAGCCATTTAATAATCACAGTAATAACCATTTAATAATAACAGTAATAACCATTTAATAATCACAGTAATAACCATTTAATAATCACAGTAATAACCATTTAATAATAACAGTAATAACCATTTAGAAAATAACTCAATTAAGTCAGAGCCCCCAGTAGCCATAAGGTTGTAGATGCTGTGGAATGCATTTTAGAGCATTTTCCCAACCTTTTAATCCAGTGGTGGCCTATCAAAAATCATAAGTAAGAAAAGAGTTTCAGAATTATTTTTTTTCAAGGAATACATAAGTTCTGAAACACTTTTCTTACTCATAATGACAGACTGGAATGAAAGCAGAGGTTCAAATGGCCACAGTGATTTATTTCAAGTGACAGTTATCATACATATAAATAACATGCCTCCTCACTCCTAACTTCCAAAGGCATCCACTTGTAGAAGTGCCTGATGTGTGATTGTGAGGAAACTGAAACTTTTGCTTCTTCTAGACAGTGCACTGCCCCCTCCGTACATGAGCTATAGTAACTTTGTTTATACTCCTCTGAGGTCTGTGAGAAAAGCAAAAGAAACAATGACCACACTGCCCCCAAACCAAACACAAGCTATAATGACCTCCTGCACACACCTCTAAGGTTTGACTATGATGAAAATTAAAGAAGTAATGATCACACTATCCCCAGTCACTCACAAAACGTACATAAACTTTGTACACAAAAGCAGGGTTGTTATTGGAATGGGTGTGGTTGAGAGCAGAGGCCACCAAGTTGAGTCAAAGCCCATTCATACAGTCTAGGGAGTGGAGGCCAAAAGGCTCCCAGACGATCTAAGTCTCAGGATGTTTTGTGATATATTGTATACCTTACTTTTAAAATTATAACTAATTGTTAAGTACATTTTTACTGAAACCCAGAAGAGTGATGCATGCGATGTGTGTGCCCCTGTATTACTGGGTGCGCACAGAAAAATCAGTGATTTTGTTTTTACAGACAAACAAGAATAAGCCATAGCAATACTAGCCTTGTACTTATTTCAGCAAATAGCAATACATTGTTCAACATGGGTGCAGCCACACCAGATCAGTGAATCTTCTCTAGCCATTGTCAAACAGCATCAGAGGTTAAGTCAGTTTTATTTACAGATATCTCTGCCAAGGCATACAAGCCATAACTGACTATATACTCCTCATGTGATGACAACACAGAATTTCTGAACAAACTAAACACCTACTTCAGCAGATTTGATATGGACAACAACACTGTGCCAAATAAGCTCCCTGCAGGCCAGGGTGAGGAGGTTCTATGTCTAAGAACAGTTGTTCTGAAGACCCTGAGGCAAGCAAACCCAAGAAAAGCAGCTGGCCCTAATAATATTATGTGAAGGGTTCTAAGAGACTGTGCTACCCAAATGTCCACTGTACTAACAGATATACTCAACACATCTCTGCAACTAACCATTGTAGCCAGGTGCTTCAAAAATGCAACAATCATTCCCTTACCCAAAAAAATCCCAACCGACAAGCCTAAATGATTACTGGCCAGTTGCTCTCACATCAACAGTAATGAAGTGTTTTGAGTGGTTAGTCAAGAACCATATCTCTTCAAGCCTACCTGCAGTACTGGATAAATTACTGCTTGCGTATAGATATAACCGCTGCACGGCTGATGCAATAGCACTTCGTGAATCCTTGGCACATCTAGAGAACAAGAATTGCTATGTCAGAATGCTGTTCATCAATTTTAGTTCTGCCTTTAATACTGTCACCCCCCCAGAATCTGATATCAAAGCTGATCCAACTGGGCATTAACACCCCCTTTTTGTAACTGGATACTGGACGTTCTCATCAACAGACCCTAAAACGTATGTATGGATAATAGTTCAATCATATTACACTGAGCACAGGTGTCTCTCAGGACTATGCCCTGAATCATCTGCTGTTCACCTTGTTGACACACTACTGCATGGCCAAGCATGAATCCAACAAAATTATCAAATTCGTGGATGATACCACTGTCAGGTCTTGTCAGAAATGGTGAGGAAACAGCCTACAGCGATGAAGTGGAGCATCTGATAGGCTGGTGTGACAGCAACAATTTGGCCTTAAATGTAAGCAAGACCAAAGAATTAATAGTGGACTTCAGGAGGACTCAGGAGATACATCAACCTCTGGAAATTAAGGGAGTGGTAGTGGAAAGAGACAAAAACATCAAGTTCGTGGGGTGCACATCTCAGATGACCTATCCTGGTGACTCATATTAGCCACACAGTGAAGAAGGCACAACAACGTCTGCACTTCCTACGGAAACTGAGGAAGGTAAACCTGTCTCAGTCCATCCTCAAAGCCTTCTACAGGGGGACCATCAAGATCATCTTCTCAAATAATGTCATAGTTTGTATGGTAACTGTAAAGCATCTGACTGCAAGGCCCTCCTGAGGGTAGTGAGGACAGCAGAAGAAGTCATTGGTTCCTCACTTTCATCCATGGATGATCTGCATGAGACTTGGTGTGTTGGAAGAACTAGGAAGATAATCAATGATCCCCCTCACCCTGCCCATGGCATGTATTTACACCTTCCCTTGGGCAGGCAGAATCACAACTTACACTGCAAAACATCTACACTGAACAGGAGCTTCCTCCCTCTATCCATAAGGCTGCTGAACTTGAATGCCAGGCATGACAGTGAATAATTAGATCAATATGCTACCTGCTATGATGTATCAGCTACAGTAATCACTATAGCAAATTGCTTCAATAACCTGTACAGTTAGCCTGATTTCTTAAGCTATTACTTCCTGAATGTGCAATAGTCAGGAGTGAGTCACCACTCCATACATGTGCAATATAAACATTAGAATATATCATACTACAACTGACGACGTGCAATATTCTAAGTCAGGAGTGAGTCACTACTCCATACATGTGCACTATGAACATTAGAATATATCATACTACAACTGATGAAGTGCACTATTCTAAGCAATCACAATGTGAAGTCAAGTTCTTGCAATACCTACTAGTGTAACACTGTCTAATGTCTTCATGTCCAATTGTGATAATTTACTGTGTTGATAATATTGTAATTATTACTGTATGTGCATTAATCTAACTGTCATTCAAACTATGTGTTCATTGTTATGTCTTGCATAGGGACCAAAGCAGTGAAATTTTGTTCAGCTTGTACTGCTGTGTATATCTGATTAACAATAAAGTTTACTTTGACTTTCACTTTTGACTTTGACTTAATGCATGCCCGTCACTGTACTTAATTTCACAGACCATCCCTCATTTTGCATCATAATTTTCCTCTGTCCCTAGTAAAAAGCTTGATTTGCTGGTAAATCTGTTAGGATTACAGACGGTCGATAAGGCCAGAGATGAGGGTTTTATACTTTTTATTGCCCAAAAAATGCATGTTGATACAAAATGTGTTGTTCTATTAACTTTGTAAGTAAATAAGAGTAAAATTTGAAATGTATTCCTGATTTTTAGCCTTTATTCTGATATTGTTTTTGGCTTTGCCCGTATTTCTTGAGCAAAGAAGTTGAGAGTTATAGCATCTGGTGTTCTGCTAGCACTTATAAAAGAGAAAAAAAACATCCCTCAAGATCGGCAGCATCAGGTCTTCTTAAAATCCTAGTTACGCATGGAGGTCGGTCACTCTGGGCTGATGATCTCTCTAGTGCTTGCCTTATGCTAACAGGGTCATAGCACAATCTGTTCAGGTAAGCAGTGTAATCAGAAAACAAATACATTTTTTCTCCTCATTTTCCCCAGGCAGCAGCAGCAGCTTTTGTAGGGTCCTGAGACAGTCAAGGGTATAGTTTCGGGCAGATAGCCTAGTATGAACCTATGAACCTATGAACCTATAAGGATGATTAAGGGGTCTCCCTACAGCAACTGATATTGCAGATACTGAATGCTGGCTATGCTGTTAACTTTAGTGGAGAGAATGTCCACCAGCAGGATTTGACTAAGCCAGGTGGCACTATGTCCATGGTAAAATATTTAATGGAATTCTAAAGCATGTTAATAAAACACTGTTACTATAACCAGAGATATCTTTGAATTTTGAAGGAGATATACATAAGATCTATTATTACCCACCCAGTTTATTAAATATGCAAGATTGCTGCACTAGCTTTGGTTGGTTTGACAGACTTGTTACAAAATATTGACAAAGATAACTTGCTATGGTTAGGAGCCCCTCAAGACCAAGGAGCCCCCAGCAACCATAGGGTTCACTGGTACCTAAAGCGGGTTATGCAGCCAGACCCTTTTTGGGTACTAAGAAAACAGGGCAGTAAAACTTATGCTGGAAGGGATGCAAGCCCATCGCATGATGGACACACACATACACCTATGCACACACCGTCAACAAAAACTCTATTTCATTCAGACACATCACACATACATGGATTAACATTTTAAAGATTGTTTTTTGTTTTATTTTACTATTCATTTGCTAGCTGGGTTAGTGGACTAGTCCAGGGGCATTTTTCACCAACAGCACATCTTTGTGATACTGTAGGAGACACCGAAGGAGGATGTGGAATTGCCACAAAGGAAGGCATCTCAGCTAAGAGATGACCTGGAGAACCAAGGTTTCTGAAGCTTTTGTGAAATAGTCCACAGATATATAAATAGGTAGATAGACAGACAGACAAACATATGGATTACATTTACTCTCTCTTTTGGATGGGTCATGTTTGAAAGGGGTCTGCAAATGCTCGGTTAATATACTTGGTAAACAAATTAGAAAATGTGAAAGTTCTCATCCTTTACTGAGATGTTAAGGTGGTGTTTGTAGTACTTCACAGAGTTTTGAATTCAAGCATTGTTTATGGGGCTTGACAGAGCATGGCCTGTACATATATGTCCAAGAGACATGTGCAGAGTTTGCTGTAGTACAAATATGAAAAGGGCCTAAAGAAATGCCATATGTACACTCTGGACAAAAGGAAAAAGCGAAGTGTAAGACATAAGCATTTAAGTACCCTAAGGCTATGAATAATGTTCAGGAGGGGCGGCATTAGAAGAAAAGAAATAAGAAAATACAAAGTATGTGCAGAATTAAAATGGTTCATCTGTAACATTAACAATCATTTTTTCTCCGTGACAGCAAGAAAGATATAGAATATCCTGCCTAAGATAGCTGAGAATGTGGAGTTTAAATACTTATAGTAACAGCATAAAGGACTCTAACAGGATGTATAACGTAGTAAGATAAAGATAACCACAGCTCATCAGATTTTAGGATAAATCCCAATAGTCTTTAACAACTGACAACTTCCATATTTGTATGTTTTTAGCATTTGAAATTCTGACACCGCACCAGTGGCCCAGTAATCAAGGAGCCTCAGTCCTCACCACTGGCAACAGTGGGGGATGTACATTGAGAGGATAACAGCTATCTAGAGAATTACTATATTCTAGTTAACTTACCTACAGAACAAGCAAGGTAGATGAGGTGAGTGGGTCTTCCAGCTGATGTCAGGTCAAAGAAAATACAGAATACTCAGTCTCTCTCTCAGAGTTCTTAAATTAATATATCAAATATTACTGCTGGGATACCTTGCAAAATGACATAATTTCTTGTCATCTGATGCCATTCCAGGTAAAACTTGCATTGATGCAGCTGGTAGCATTTACCATCTACCTGTGAAAATATGTAGACAAGGCTTTTCTTAGATCTAACACTTCCAAGACAATATAGTGAACCTCTAGTTGTAGACATTATGTGTGTTACTGCACTGAAACTGAAAGATAACATCCTTTTTTATGGCGTGGATATAAAGTAATATAATTTCAACAATTTTTCTGAAGTTTTACAAGTTAACCTTCTGTATTCCAGTTTCTCCTTTTAAAATATATACAGCTAAACAGTTACAATACTGTATGTACATTTCTGTTCTGTTCCAGTAGGGTACACTGTGGGTATATTTTTAAAGCTCAGTACTTTACAACCCTTTTCAACACACACTTCTGTACCAGCAGTTTGATATACACATAACATACAGTTCTAATACATTTGTAACACAAGCATATGAATCATGTTGATATTCACAAATGACATATGGTTATTTACAAAATTCCAGATAACTGGGCTGGCAGTATCTCTTTTTGTGACAGAAATAAAGAACCAGGTACCAAAATCAAAGTATTCAGTATAGAGGTGAAACACTTCCTGTCCTGACTGAGGTTGTATTTGCCATCACTCTGGGTCAAGAATTATTATACAGTAACCCATCATGTCAATTAACTAGACATACTAATGACATAGACACTTGAAATAAAATGTTTATGTCAATAAATGCAATTTATTATATAAATAAACTTGAATAATAAACCAAAAAAAGAGTGATTATAATCACAGAAGAAAGGAATTTGAATGGGTATTGTTAATGTATATTTTTATAACCCAAAGAGCACAGTGTGGTACTGGACAATGCCTGTTGCCACAATGAACGTATGGCAGTGGGAGGGGGGGTCATTGCTCTCAACTTCTTAGCACAAAAGGTCTGGACAACGACAAACATAATGTGGGAACAAAGCCTCACAAATAGGGACACATTTTAAATATCGCTTTTATAAACTTAGAATGTTGCTAGAATAAAAATTATTTTGTTACCATGCATTTTCTGAAGGATATTAAGTCTGAACCTCAAATGTGTCATTATTTAGGGAATTCAGTCCTCAGTGATTTGCCACAAAAGTCCAAAAAACCACAAACTTTATCAGGAACAGACCAAAAATATAAGACAAAAATCTGGACATTCTGTGAAAATCTGGACAGTTGGGAATTATGAAGGTGTTTCTTACTGGTTATTAGATGCTGTTGGTTTTTGAAGCAGAAATTAATTGAATGCTGGTACTGTATATGTTAAAAGCTAAGTGCAGAGTCATTGTGTAGGCAGAAAGGTGGTAGCGTGTCCTGCTGGTTTCTTATGTTGTGATGTTAATTTTCTCAAGCACAGCAAGTTTTTAGCTGCGCAATGGCTAGAGCTTCAATTTAACAAGCCATCCATTGTTGTGATGGGTGATTATAGTTGTGTTCTAGCTGGGATACAGCTGGTATTTTATTAAAAAGAAGATGTTACATTTGCTGTAAAACATGTACTTACTAGATATCATTTCAGGCAATGTTATACTCTAAGGCTTTTAAGGTCTGAGTAAATTCAATCTGACAAGTTTCATTTCATGTTTCACTGCTCTCTCATTCTTTTTTTCTGCCCCCCACTGAACAATTCTTAAATACTTTTTCAGTGAATTTGTCCAAGGGGTGAAATATGTCATTTACAATTTATTTAATAGTACAAGTGTGTTGAATTTGTAAATGGAGGAAGATGACTGATTATTTACTGAATATGATAATGCTACTTTGAGGGTTCCAGTTTTGATGCCTTGAATGATACCATTAAGACAGACAGGACTATATTATATGAACGAAAGTTCATATAATCAAATGCTGTAAACAGCAAAAATGCCAGACTTCGAAACCTTTAGCCCCCCCCCCACATCCCCCGCTAATTATATATACCAACTCCGAGATTGCACTACAGTGAGGAAAGGGCAAACTTCCTGATCTTCACTGTACCACGATCTCACAAAAAATACATCGATGAGCAGCATTTTCGAGTATACAGCCATTCAATATTTGGGACTTTTGTTCTTCTAATAAGAAGCCAAGACAGACAGGTTTACTGATGGAATGTGACTTTGCTAAGGAAGTAGCACCTGTTAGGCAGGTTCATACCCCTTTCATACACTCTGCCACATTAAAGACTATAGTCTGCATTCACCATCTATCTACCAGATCTCAGGGCTGAAAATAAGGTATTCCAAGACTTGTAGAACAGAATAAAATAGATTAATTCAATAAAAGACATGTTAGCAGAAAAAAACTAAGAAATGCTTCCAGTAGCTTTGTGGGACTGTATTTATTTTGCCAGTCATCTGTCAGTCCAAAAACATATATTTGATTTCATGGAAATGGTGAAACAAAAATATTAATCGATTTATCTGTGTGTGTGTGTGTGTGTGTGTGTGTGTCTATATGTATATATTTATCTATATACATATAGAGATATATATAATGTCAAATGACACTAATGTAAAAGTGCACTAATTTAGTGACATTATGCAAGTTGACACACCGTTATATATGCTCTAAGCAGCAATCTCGGTGCATGCAACAAGTTTACATGAAAAGCTCAAAAAACACTTAATTTGTTTTAACAGGAGAAAGCCCCAATGTACTCCCACACCCCTTGCTAATTATATATTCCGTGACGCCCGTGCCCTGGCTCAGCAATCAAGGAGCCTCAGTACTCACCACTAACACCAGTGAGGAAAGGATAACAAATGCACACAGTAAAGTACAATTCCTCTTAAGGGCACACAGAGGTCACAGTCAGTCCGGGGGCTGGTCACTCCCTTGCTCTCCGGGTCCCCAATAAGACTCCCCCTGCAATCCACTGCAAATGCTCAGCACAAGGACCTCCCTATCATGGTAAGGTTTCATCATGTTAACATGGTACAAATTTGTGCCCCCACATCCTGCCTAGTAGTTCCACCATGTAATTAACATCACTTCCCTTTCTTACCACCTTGCAGGGTCCCTCCCAAGCTGCTTGCAGCTTGTTGTGTCTGACAGGAATGAGAACCATTACCTGCTGCCTCACAGCACACTCTCTAGCTCAAGCATTCCTGTCATACTACACCTTTTCTGTTGTTGGGCTTCTGCCAGGTTCTCCAGGGCCAAGACCATGAGTTCCCTGAGCCTTGTCCTGAGGTTTAGGATGTATGCCACAACAAACTCCTTGTGAGACTCACACTCACCTTCCGACTCATCTCAAATTAAATGTAGACGTCACTCACCCTATGCCCGTACAGCAACTCAAAGGGTGAAAAATCTGTGGATTCCTGGGGAACCTCTCTGTAAGCAAACAACAGATGGGGAAAATATCTGTCCCACTCCCTCTTAAACTGATCTGCAAATGCCCGTAGCATAGAATTGATTGTAGAGTTTAACCTCTCAACAAGACCATTAGTCTGGGGATGGTAGGGGTGGTCTTCATGTGCTTCACCCCACAGGATTTCCACAGACAAGCCAGCAGGTCTGACATGAAATTGGCACCTCTGTCAGAAAGTATTTCTTTTGGGAAACCTACCCTGCTGAAAATTTCTAACAAAGCATTTGCCACCTTCTCTGCCTCAATAGAGGACAAAGCCACTGCCTCTGGGTATTGTGTAGCATAATCCACTACCACTAGGATATACTTTTTCCCTGTGGACCTTGGGGTACTCAGAGGACCTACAATATCCATAGTTACCCTCTGAAATGGCTCCTCAATCACAGGCAAAGTCATCAAAGGAGCTATCACCTTGTCTCCTGCCTTGCCTACCTTTTGGCACTGCTCACAGGTCCTGCAGTGCCCTGTTATATCTCTGGAAATTCCAGGCCAATAGAAGTTCTGCATAATATGCCTATTTGTATTTTTATGCCTATACAACCTGCAAAGGGAATATCATGGGCTATGGTTAGAAGCACCAGGTGGTAGGCTCTAGGCACTACCAACTGCTGTACTCTCTCACCTTCTATCCCTCCCTCAGGGGTCCACTCTTTGCATAGTAACCCTTTTCCCAGTATACAGATTCCCCCTTTCCTTGAGAATCGGGTGCCTCCCTAGCTACCTGCCTCAGGCCTTGCAATGGAGGGCCTGAGAGCTGACCCTTTCTCAACTCAAAGAAAGAAGAAATCTCCACTAAAGTATGCTCAACAAACAGTAAAAAAGAACACAGGAACCAGAAGAGCGTATCACCACAATATGTCCACGTTGAATCCACAGACAAAGTCTAAAACACAATCAAAACTTTTAATACGTAGCACAGACTCCTAAAACACAACTTAAAAATGTGAAGGGAACCCTGTAAATGGATAAGCACTTTCATCTTCCAAGCCTTCCTCAGATCCCGTGGCTAATCAGGGTTTTCTAGTTTAAAAAGTAATGATATCCAATCAGGGTTCCTTCCACATAATAATATTCATTGCATTCTGGAAGATTTGAGCGTAGTGAAGAAAATTTCGGTTTCAGTGCTTTCCAATACGTAATGAGGTGTTATTCCCCATTGAACCTGTATTTGTATAAGACTATGAAGAACTGATGAGTTCCTTTACTAATGAAAACATTTTCGTAAACACGATCGCTTTACCATGTCGTCTGGCTTTTGGAGGTGTGTGAACTATTGGATAACCTGATTGGCCAGATGATTTAGAATGGAGCTATATGATTCAGCCGACTTGGAATTTGGAATGTAATGAATAAGTTGTGTTTTATGAATCTGTGCTATGTATTAAAAGTTTTGATCATGTTTTAGACTTTGTCTGTGGATTCAACGTAGACGTATTTGGGTGATACACTCTTCTGGTTCCCGTGTCCTTTTTCAGCTCTCGCTTTGTAACCCTCCCAGCTCCCCTTCCACAGGAAGTCTGGCAACCCCTGACAGTGGTGCCTCACTGTCAGCCTGGGTACTACTACTCGTCTCTACCTTTGCAGTTACTCTGTCCAAGGGACAATCAGTACCCACAAGCAGCTGTGGCTCACCTTCAGTCTCACTGCTACATGGTAGCTCCCACCCTGAAGTAACCACCTCAACTGTCCTGACTGTAAGTATGCACTCTGTCTCGGTCTCCCCAAGGCTACCAGACCCACATGCTTATCTCCTAACCTGACCGCCTGTAACTGCATAAGCATATGGTATTACCCCATCCAAATCCTTCCCTATCAGGACATCTGTATGATGGCAGTTTGATACCCCTGTTGTCTCAAGACAACCTACTATTGGCATTTTGTCTTTCCTACTTACTGGCTCCCTCATCTTTTGTTCCCCACCTTGCCTCCGTGGACACCTGTATGCCACATGGCCCCACAGGTTGCATTTAAAACATTTAACCCTAGCTCCTGGATGTGTACCTGGACTGGTGGCTTCCCGTGCTACCGGAATATTCTGTTGGGGCAGTCTCTGCTGCCCACCATGGGTTCCTTTAGACCCATGAGCAGTACTGGGAGTCCCCTTCCTGTGTTGGGCTACCCTGCTTGCCAGGTATAGGTCGCCCTTCTTCCCCAACTCATCTGAAGTAGCACATTATCTATCAGCTAACCAGATCCTCATGTCCTCAGGCAAAGTGCTAAGGGCTTGTTCCCTCACCAAAAGGTTTGCCAGCCCTTCAAAAGTGGTGACCTGATATCCACTCACCCACCTATGGAAATCAGTGCTCAGTTCAGCAACATATTCACACACACTTTCATCCATCTTGCATCTATGTTCACAAAACGTTTTCCTATACATTTCAGTTGTTAGCTTTAAAAACTCTAATAGACAATTTTTTACAGCAGTATAATCAAAACATGCAACATCAGACATTTTAGACAATACAGTTACAGCTTTACCATGGGGAAAGGGGGTCAGGAACAATACCCAGAGCCTTTGGTCAACACTATACTGTTTGCATACCCTCTCAAACATATGAATTAAATTATCAAAATTATCCCCCCTCTTTAAACTGTGGAAGAAATTTACTGACCTGGGGTCCAGTTACTCCCTTCCCCATTACCTCCATTACTCTGATGAAGAGTCAGCATTTCCCTCTCATGCTTCCTCTGCATCTCCTTTTCCTCGGCTTCTATCTCCAAACGTCTGGCCTCCAACTCAAGTCTCTTTAGCTCCAGATGGATTTTTAAGTCTTCTGCAGAAAGGTTGAGCTGTCCATTTTCCAAGGATATTGTATCTCCACTGCCAGTCTGATTGTCCTCCTGAATGCTGTTTTCTGATGCAGCTGTAACCAAGGCTGCAATTAGGTCTGCCTTAGTCAGTTTTCCATGCACCAGTCCCCTAGCCTGGCACATCTCCACCAGTTGGCTCCTTGTCAGCTTTCCATACTCCTGTGCTGACATGCTGCCTGCTCACCCTGACTAACTAAGCTAAAAAAAGAAATAAAACAATTGTGATCTGAACTAAGTATTCACTGCATGGCTGATTTAGAGTACAAAGCCTCTTCAAAGCTTACTGTACACAAGCTACAGGGATTCACTCTACCCACACCACTACAAGCCAATTAGTATTTGCCAACCAATTAATATGTGGTGTGGATATCCCACCACTGCCAAACAATTAATATGTGATGCCCGTGTCCTGGCCCAGCAATCAAGGAGCCTCAATCCTCACCACTAACACCAGAGAGGACGTCTCATATATGAAGAAAGGATAACAAATACGCACAGTAAAGTGCAATTTCCATTAAGAGCACACAGAGATCATAGTCAGTCCGGGGCTGGTTGCTCCCTTGCTCTCCATGTTCCCAGTAAGACTTCCCACTGGCACAGCTATAGGGTCCAGATCTCAGCTTAGCTGGGCAAGCTAAATCCTCCAGCACCCTCTGTGTCCAACCATTGCTTTGTGTCCCTGCCCAAGTAGCTGACACACACACACACACACACACACACACACACACACACACACACACACACACTTTGAGATAACAGTTTATACAACCACACAGACACTCCTGGGAACAGCTGGTACAGGTTCTCCAGCTATGCCCCTATCACCCAGAATATACGGTAGTACCGCCTGCCACCACCCAGCTAATACTTATCAGCTACTCAAAGGCCCTTAAAAGGGTGTCCAGTTATTACTCTGCAATATTATTATCCAATTGGTAGTATAACTAAACAGTCAAGGCTTATTAGAGTGACTTGCTACAGTAATCACTATAAATATGCAATGTACTCTAGAACTTAAGTTATCTCTACAAAAAAACAGCCACAGTTGAAAGGCTTTAAAATATTTAATAATAATAAAAACACAAGACAATACTTCTTAATACACAGTGCTAGTCAAGAGTTCAAAGATCACAGAGAAATGCTTAAAATAATTCAGTAGTACAGTTCTGACATCACAGAAAAACACTTAGTCCAGTCTTTCTAGTTTCTAGCTATTTCTGAAAGAAAACACAAGTCTAAGATAACTTACATAAGAGCAAGACAGTGCTGTGAGTTGGATGGTCAAGACAAAAATGCTTAATCCTCTCTGGTTCTCTCTGTTTAAATTGAAATTGCAGTTCTGATTCACATTACATCATTCTTCACACTTCCCTGGATTCCCAGGCTACACATTACATCATTCTTCACACTTCCCTGGGTTCCCGGGCTAACAGAAAGTACATTTACATTATTAACATCTCCTTGTGTTATCTTGCAGCTGGTCAGGAAGCAGTGCAATAAAAATACATTTGCATGTTTAACTCTAGCAATTGAACTCTTGGTTAAAACAATAGAAAGAATGTCTTCATCTAGACAGGCTGGAGCCAACTTTAGATCAAAGAGTCATCACATGCTTTACTTTGGTCAGTAGAGTGCGCTGTTGTTTCATTTTTTTGCAGTCCCACATCTAACAGCAGTTTTTTTACATTTAATACAACAAGCCTGTGTCTTACATTGATATTTACAAATCATAGAATTATCTGTAAAATTCTATCTGACTAGGCTGCCAGCCTTCACATATTCTAAATGTGAGATTGCACAATTCTTAGGGAAAGAGCAAATTCCCTAAACCAGACAATCATCACATCTGATACTTTTGTCAACATGTGTTGAGCATCTCTTTAGTCAACCGAAACACCGTTCGACAAAATACATTGTTTTAATATATACATGCATATATACACACAAATATATATATTATGACAATTACCTTCTAGTTAGCACTTGTAAAGGCACTAACACTGTGCAAAGACATTGTTTTCTTGGCTGGCCATTAATACTTGGGTCTTGGACAACCACTGGGCCTCTATATAAAGGCCTCATTTTTTTATTGTAAATCTGTCCTTGGAGGTTCCTCTGCAGAATAAGGCATTAACTAAAAGGGTCATCAGCTTAGCACTTTTTTCAATTCAGCAGTTATACCAATTAGAAGAGGTTATGACAGCTGGAGACAGTGTGATTTAGTAAATATTATCTTAAAAAAGGCGAGTTCAGGAGGGACTGAAATGAGACACATGCATGACAGTTACACAGACACAGAAATATAGAATCTTCTAGTCATTAACACAAACTGTTAAAGACATGAGCTGATAACCACTTCAATTCCTTTGTTTAGCATTTGGTTCTCTTAATCTTTATTTCTAAAGTATGTATTCCTCATGGATGACTCCTGAAATGAGTAATTTTTTCCTTCTAGGATTAATGCCTAACAAAAGAGTTAAAACAAGACTCACTGTAGCAAAAAACAGTTAAATGGATAAGGCCCAATGCAGACTGAGACTTTAATGTTGGAATTTAATTCACCACCTCATCAGTTAGGCTGCTCGTGTGAAATGCCACTCCCACCTCCATGGGGCAGAGCCTTGACCTTGCGTGTCTCTTATTTTGAATAATGTTTCTGTTATGAATGTTCCCTGTAGATACTAAGTCCAATATTAATGCATCTCTGGCAGGAGGAGAAAATCTTCAAACTATTACAAAACATTTTAAGAACAATAATTTTGCAATCTTCAAAAATAAAACAAAAACATCTGTAGTTTAAATAATTATAGAAAATTAGGCATAATATAAAAACATTGGTTAAAAATTGACACAAGGTATACAACAATCATCTAATATTTAGAGAAATTTAGTTTATAGAGAAATTAAGGGTAAGTTAGCCTAATACAAACAGGAATTTCAATATGAAGCGGGGAAAAAACAGGCTTATTGTATTGAGAAATTCAGGGAATAGTAAGTGAAGAAGAGATGGTAAGGAAGTATAAGGAATGAAAAGGTACCTGTTCACATTTA
Source organism: Protopterus annectens (assembly GCF_019279795.1). NCBI lineage: Eukaryota > Metazoa > Chordata > Ceratodontiformes > Protopteridae > Protopterus > Protopterus annectens. The sequence continues at coordinate 1,757,312,640 of NC_056729.1, forward strand.
GGGATATAATTTAACCTGGTTTTGAGCAAGAACAGTCCAGATTTTAGCTAGGAAGTCTTTCACAGTGGTTTTGAAAGATGGTAGGGAGGATATAGACCTGATGGATGCAGGTAAGGAGTTCCAGGCCTTAGCAACCTTGTATGAGTACAGACAATGCCTGGCAGATTTGCTAGGTTTGTAGGCAGACAGACAGGAGTTGTTGGTCACTGGATCATAAATAACTGGGAACATAGTTGTGTAGAATGAGTTTTGGTGCTTTTTCTTGTTGTTTAGCTTTTTTATGGCGGGCAATCTGGGCTTTAGTTTTAATATGTGATGGGTATTGATGGGGTGTCTTCTTTTGTTGTGTCAGTTCTTCTCTGTAAAGTCTGTAAAGTGTTTTGTATGGAAATGCAGTCTAATACTTAATTTTTAATTCATCCAATCTCCTACTGTTTTTTTTTTTTCGCATTTACTTACTTATTGTAGTTATACTGTGGTGGTGGTGCTGCGGTAGCATTGTCGCCTCACAGTAAGACATTGTCCTGTTCGATTCTCAGCTAAAGCATCTTCTGTGTGGAGACATGCGTGAATGGGCGTACCTTCATTGAAGGCTGTGCATCAGGGCTGGCAACTCGGTACGTAAAAATCTTCTGCCAATCATTAGCGGACCGGAGTTCCGCTGTGGCGACCCCTAACTGGGAAAAAGCCGAAAGATACAACTTACTATATTGTAGTTAACCAACACTTTTGAATAAAACACATTGAGTAAACCAATACTGTGTGCCCAGTAGACCTACCTGGTTAACAAACAGAATAATTATTATTAGTGTTATTAATTCTGGACAAGGTTTAGAAAACTGGGAAAAGAAAATTGCATAGTTCTCATGGACTTTGATAAGTGGAGAGATGTGATGATAGAACTAGTGAGAGTGTCTTATAATTACAATAAAGTTGATTATAATTTGTTGATGATGATATACAAAAATGTTGATAATCATATTTTAGGAATGTTGGACCAAGGATACATTAATAGTAACGTTTATTACTTTTTGATTTTCAATGCAACAAAGATCGGTACTATTTTTGTTATCATAAGATTCATAAAAATCTTCAAAACTGCTATTTAGACCTATAGCTTCTTCCAAAGGTGGAAAAATTTAACTTTCAGCCATCATGGTTGATAAAGTTTTGAATCCTGTTGTTCAAAATTTGAAGATGTACATAAAAGACTCAGGGGATCTTTTATATAATGTAAAGAATTACAATTGTCAAAGCAATGAAACATTTTTATTCACAGCTGTTGTCATCGGTTTATATACTTGCATTCCGTAAGACCAAGTGCGTAAGATTATATTTTGTCATCATTCTTAAGAACACTTTTTTTTACATTTTAAATGATTATTACCACCAGACAATCACTAAACAAGTGGAGTAGCAATGGGGGCTGTTATGGCCCCGTTATTTGCTAACATTTTACTGGGATGGTGAGAAATCAAATTTTTATACAAACTACCTTTGTTTCTTAATGTCAGTTTTTATGAGATTTATTGGCAATTTAGTTTTCATTTGGAAATATAATGAAATTGAATTTGCCAGATTGATTTTCAGTTTAAATTCTAGTTCTGATTTTTTGAAATTTACATTTTGGGTAACAAAGGTGCCGTAATTTTCTTAACAATACTTTGTGTATGGATGTCATAAATAAAAGGTTTAGGCCAGGTGCTTTTTGGAAACCCACTTCTGAAAATAGCTATGTTCATTATAACAGTGGACATATTTTCAACATGAAAAACAATATAGTAAAAGGACATATCATCAGTCTTACTACGTTAACAACTGATGAAAGCAACTTTGAAAGTGGATGTAGTCAGTTTAAAAGCAGGTTTTTGAAAAGGAGTTTTCCTGACACTGTTATTGACAAAGTTAAAACTTAGATCATGGGTTCACTAACAGGTCCTTGATGCTCTCTCTAAGGTGATGAACACTTCATTATTGGGCCCAGACAATATCCCAGGATGCCCTTTTAATTGCTCCAAGTCTTTTGGGTTTCTAATACCATGACAAGAATGAACTCCATTCCTAAGTCAAAGTATGATTTAAGTTTGTGAAATTAGTATTGTTTCAATCTCTGATGTGAGCCGAAGTGCTCTTCACATATACAATGCTCCCAGTAATGACTACTTCTGTAATTCATACAGAGTTACATGTATCAGTAACATATCTAAGTATGATTGTAAAGTCTTTTTTATAAGACCTCATTGCTCTTGCTACTACTGGAACTGCCTGGGAATCCTTCTTCCACACTGCCCTCATTTCTTCCTAGAAATTGTTGTATTTTATGACTTTATGTCTCTCTGTGCAATAGACAATTTAGTCAATGGGGGTAGTAATTTCAGTTATCAATGCTACTTTTGTCTTCTTTTCATGGAACACTATATCTGTTTTTGTCACATCTATCTTTTGAACTGCTGGTAATGGGTGATCCCATGCAATATAAACTTCATAATTTTGGATGATATTTTGTGGCTCATGTTTGTCATAATGTTTGCACAATCCCCAAGCCAACAGTCTTGCCACATTATTCTGCATTTCAATATACAGTCCTTCTGCCATTAATATATCACAACAAGCAGCAGGATGGGCAACTGTTTCCAATTCTGTTTTACAAAACCTACAATTGTCTGTTTCTCTCACATGTTCAATGGACTTTGTAAACCAACATGTATGTAGTCCACTTTCTTAGGCCGCCAATATTAACCTTTCATCTTTTGGTTTAAATTCACCTGTTCTTAACAATTCCTGTGTTCAGTCCTGATCAACATTACATTGTTCCAAGAATTTTCTATACTTGCAACTGTATTTATGCATTTTCCACATTTCTTGCCTTCTCATCTGACCCTTCACCTTATATACCTTCTTTTGTTTTTTGGCAAATTCAGTTGCTGCCTGATTTTTATCTACTTCTGGTTTGATTTCCATTCCTGCTTGATGCCGATATGTTTCTGCTAAGCAGGGAAGTCATCTTAGACTTCTTCTCCTCATGTTTCAAAACTTGCACTACATGTGGGTCTTGTGAGGTCAGCAGACATGTATGCAGTCCCATGATTGCAGATCTATACATGTAATCAATTTCAAGGAGGCCCATACCTCCTTCAGAACAGGGAATATATAACCTTGGTGTACACTGATTTTTATAAATCAGTTGATGAGCATGAAGCATCCTTCTTGTTTTCCTGTCCAACTGATGCAATACCTTTTGGGACCAGTCAGTCACTCCAAAACTGTAAGTTAGGACAAGAAGAACAAATTGGTTTAAAACTTGGACTTTGTTCCTAGATGTCAATGCTGTTTTCAGTATTAATTTTAGTCTTCTAAAATATTCCTAAGTTTTATTTGCATTGTTCACATTTTGTTTTTCATCCTTCATCATTTCCCAAATATTTATACACTCCCTCTTGCTCAAGTTTTTTTTTTCTTTTTTTTTATAGCACATTCCCACCCCAAACTAGTGTTTTCTTGGTGCTGCAGTTTTCCTGCTTTAAAGGTTGCTTTTTGCACATTTATCAAGACCAAATTGCATTCTTATATCATCTGAAAAAGTTTTGACCACTTGCAGTTGTGCTTTCAGTTCCTCATCTGATGAACTATACAGTTTTAATTCATCCACAAAAGGAATATGAGAAATCTTTATTTATTATTTATTTTTATTTTGTATTTATTTAGGTTTGATAACCAGGGAAGTCCACTGGGCCAAAAAAAGCCCATTTTCAGTGGAGGCCCGGGAGAAAAGCTCCACAATAATTGCAAGTTGTTACAAAAGGACATAGGTCATACAGCTAATTAAACATTTACAGATAAGCTCCATGCTATTTGCAATTGGCTTGTCACAATGTTACAAAAATGAAAAGACATAATTCAATACAGAAATTTACATAAAGTTAATATTTTTGTTATAAACTCAGTTGTAAGTTTAACATTTCAAAATATATAGCTACTAGCCATTAGTATGTTAGGAAAATATTATGCATGGAGAGGGTAATAGTATATCTGAGATTGGAGAGTACAGTACAATAGAAATTAGAGAGAAAATTAGTTTTTGGTAAGGCAGGGATTGTTTTGGGTGGGATGAAGTAATAGTAAAGGTAGTTGGATGAGTCAATGCAAGGTGGAATAAGGGGGGAGGGGTTTAAGTTGGAGCATGGCAAGGGCATTCCCATTTCAAAGAAAGATGAGAGAGGACACCTACAAGAATGCATGGATCATGCTATCCCAAGCAAAACCAAGACTCACTCGTCTAAGAAAAGGAAACCAGTCTGGTGGACCCCTGCTATAAACAAGCTATATAATAGACGTATTTTTAGTACAGAAAAGAGTAAAATCCCAAGAAGGGAAGACATCCCTGATCAGTATCAGCAAGAAACTATGATCCCTCATGAAATCGTCCAAGGCGAGCTTTGAAAGAAAACTTGCCAAGGACTCCAAAGATAACCACAAGGCATTCTTTAGCTATGACAAGAATCTAAGTGGCAATACTCAGATCTGCTCTGAGTTAGTGCAGAATGGCACAAAATACACTGAACCAACTGATCTTGCCAACATCCTGGCAGACAGGTTCAGTGCAAACCTCACCACCCTCCAAACCACAAAAGGGCCCATAACCATAGCAGAAGAATGTAGAGCCACTGAAATCACAGACACTCACGTTAAAATAGCCCTCTCCAAAGCCAAAAATGCAGCATCAATGGGACTGGATGGTGTCCCAGGCTGCGTCCTACATGAGCTCAAAGACAAACTAACCCCACACCTAAACACACTGTTCAAACTCAGCCTCTCCACAGGCTACGTACCCATAGAGTGGCACACAGCAATGGTTATTCTGCTCCACAAAGGTGGAGCCACAATAGACCCTGGGAACTATTGCTCTATAAGTCTGACTAGCTTGGTCTGCAAGGCTATGGAGTGCATCATCATGGAACTCATTAACAGAGTCATTGGTTCATAGGTTCATAAGTTCATACTAGGCTATCTGCCCTAGGGCATTTATAAGCCTAGCCAGAATGTGTTTGGCTTTCGCCACCCATTTTAAATTTATTTTGCTATGCCCTTTTTCGAGGTTAGTATACTGTGCCTCTAACAGTGACACACTTGGGAACCTCCAAACACTGGACCCTACCCAGTTCAGCTTTGTTAAGGGCAGATCATGCCTCCTAAACCTGTTGGACGTCTTTGAGACAGTTCCCAAGGCTATAGATGAGGGAAAGGTGGTACACACAGCCTGCCTAGACCTTGCAAAGGCCTTCGACACCATTCCCTATTCTGGTATTATAGACAAGCTCATCAGCCTGGACATAAACCCCTATGTCACAAGATGGGTTGCCAATTGGCTCATGGACAGAACCCACATGTTCAGCATATACTTCTCAGAGGTACAGACAAGCACAGGAGGACTATGACTGACCAAGTTCGCAGACGACAGCAAACTAGGAGCTATAATTGACTCACCGGCTGACACAGACATCCTCCAAAAGGGTCTCACAGAGACGGATACCTGGTGTCAAAATCATGGCCTCAAGCTAAATGCCAAAAAGTGCATAGTTATTCCCTTTGGAAATAACAAAGTACCCACAAACTACCACATAGGTGGTAGTACCCTAAATACGGAAAATGTAATAAGGGATCTGGGAACCCAAGTAGATAGTAATCTCTCCTTTGATAATCACATTGCCAAAGTGGTTAGAACATCCTTCCATGTGGCCCACCTAATCACAAAAGGGTTTGAATCCAGATCAAAAGAGGTCATTGTGCCCCTCTACTCATCACTCGTCAGACCCATCATAGAGTACAACACCCCATTTGGGATGTACCTTACAAGACACCTGCAACAGCTGGAAAGACCACAGAAGTACCTCACCAAGAGGATCACTGGCCTCAAACAGATGCCCTATGCAGCTTGACTGAAGAAACTCCAGCTGTACTCGGTTGCACACCACCTACTCAGAGGTGATCTCTGCCTGACATACAAGGCCATGTCCAACCCAGAATTTATGAACATGCTCCACCTAAAGAAAACCTTATCCCCTTGAGCCACACGCTTTAGGGATCTAAACCTCGCCACAAGAATAAATTGACCATGCTGAATGGATAGATTCCTGTCCCAGAGACTTCCGATGTTTTGGGACAAGATTCCAATCTATATTAGGCAGAGCTCCTCGCTAGCACTCTTCAAGAAAAACCTTGACGAGTAATAGGAAACAGAAAGTTTACTCCACAGATCACTTCAGTGGCTCTGCTGGACAGAGGCACAAGGAACTAATGTAAGGGGGTGGTGAAAGCCAACACATTCTGGCTAGGCTTATAAATGCCTTTGGGCAGATAGCCTAGTACCTACCTATGAACCTATGAACCTATGAGTAGCTGAGATTTGAAGTGTGTATGGTCAGGCAGGTTGCTTAGGTGTGTGGGGAGAGAGTTCCACTGTTTAGCTAAGGAGTGGGACAGCAGGAGATGGCCAGGAGGTCATGCAGGTTTGTGGACCTGAAGGAGATTTTGTTTTTTGGATCTGAGTGTGCAGTTGGGAATGTAAGGTCTTAAGGAAGTAGCGAGAGCTGGGCAGTTGGCAGCTTTAAAGATGAGCTTGTGGGCAATGGTGAGTTGTAGGTAACTGAGGTAGTTGGGTCGTTCAAGCCTGTTGAGTGTGAGGAGGGAGTGCCAGTGGTGGGAATAGTTTTTTTGAACTGGTTGCAAATTTAGAGATCTTGTGGTAGCAGGATTCAAGTTTGGACCAAAGGCCAAGATGGAGATTGGTGAAAAGAAGGGCACCATACATAAGGGAGTGGAGCAGGAAGGTGGATGCAAGAGTTTGATGGGTAGAGGGGCTTAGGAAGCAGTTGTGCCTGTAGAGGAGACCTAACGTTTCATGGGTTTTCTTGATTGCAGAGTGGATGTGGGTGTCAAATTTTAGTTCTTCATCAATAATGATGCCAAGAAGCTTGGTGGTGGGAACGATTTCAAGGAGGGTGTTGTTTTGGCTCTGTAAGGTGCATGTGAATTTGTAAATGGAGTTTTTGGTATGGGAAAAAAATTAGTTTGGTTTTATTTGAATTTAGTGCCAGATGGTTAGACTGTATCCAGGTTTCTGTTTTGGAGAAGGCTAGTTGGTTTTTTTTCTAGGAGCTCGGATGGGGAGAAGGCTGAGCAGATGATTGTTGAGTCATCTGCAAACTGGATGATAGACGAGTCTGGGATGGATAGGTGAAAGTTGTTAATGAATAGGTTGAAGAGAAGAGGGCCAAGAGCAGAACCTTGTGGGACACCTGTGGGTGTGGGAGGAGCACCTTACGGGAGGAGCAGCAGTCGCCAAACAGAAAACAATCAGTGAGAAGGTTAGCAACTACAGAAATAGGGCAGCCTATCATTTTGGTTGGATTGTTACCTTTATGTTTGTTTTTGTTATTTATCTCTATCTAACTGAAACATGGCTCAAACCTACAATAAAAGACAATGAAATTATCCCCCCTGGCTACAACATCCTGAGATAAGACCGCTTAAACAAAAAAGGTGGCGGAGTAGCTATACTCTATAAAACAGGCCTGCAATTAAGCATAACAAATCATACCCTTTTAACTGACACACATGCTGAATTAATTATCTCAAAACTTCAAATCAATCCTCACAAAACTATAAATATTATCTGTACCTATATTCCCCCAGGCAAAAATCCTACAATATTAGAAGACCTACTAAACTGGCTTTCTCTAAATCTCCTCCAAGAAACAATACTTTTAGGAGACTTGAATATTGACTGGAACTTATGTGAACATACTAATCCATCTACTCTTATTAACCTGCATGGATTCACTCAACACATAAACTCCCCTACAAGAACAAACAAACATAGTAACAAAGAAGCTGTACTTGATTGGATCTTAACAAATAGTCCCCAGCAAAAATATACAACAGGAACTCTCCCAGATTACCTCAGTGACCACTCCCTAACCTATATCATCAGGCATAAAACTAGTTTATCTATCCCAACCCAAGTTCGATTATTCTGTTGCAAAAAGCATTTTGACCCCAATCTGTTTCACAATGAACTCATGCAAGTTAACTGGTCACCCCTCAAATCCCTCCCAATAGATGAAGCTGTTAACCACTTCAATAATACCTTTCTCACCATCCTTGAACACCATGCCCCACTGCGTTCCATACGTATGAAAGCTAAAACAGCACAATGGCTCTCTAACAAAACTAGGCAACTAATTCTTAATAGAAATAAAGCCTGGAACAAATGGCAAACCACTAAAAATATAACTGACCATCTCTCTTTTAAACAAAAAAGAAATATGACAAAACAAGCCATACTTCATGATAAAAAAACTTTTACACTCAATTACAACAATCTTCCCTCCACCAACCATATAAATTTTGGACTGCTATTAATACACTGCTATCCCCTGGCAAAGCTGCCACACCAAATCCATTAGGCTCCAACACCAACTCCCCCTCAGAAATAGCTAATGCCTTTAACACCTTCTTTACTTCAGCCATTCTAAAGCTAGCTGACCAACAAAGCCCTGATACCTCTAAACTATCTATCCCTAGCTCTACCCCCCCCATTTCACCTCCAACCCATACCTACCTCCTATATTCTGTCCTTACTTCAAAAACGTAAGCCAACAACCCCTTCAGCTGACAAATTACCTGCAGAATATCTCCAACTAGGTGCCAAAGCAATAGCTTACCCCATCTCACTATTAATTAATAGGACTTTAAAAGAATACACTATCCCTACAGTCTGGAAAATCTGACATATTATCCCTTTCTTCAAAGGAGGCGACTCTTTGAAGTATTCTAACTTCCGCCCTATAGCGTTACTATCTCCTCTTGCAAAAATAATGGAGAAATGTATCCAGAAACAGTTACTTAACCACCTGTTAAGGAACAATCTCCTAGCTAGCTGCCAACATGGGTTTCGCCCATTCCATAGTACTACCACCGCCCAACTATCCTTCATCGACTCTATCAACATAAATCACAACAATAACACTCCTTCCTCTGCATTCTTTGTAGACCTGTCAAAAGCCTTTGACATGGTTAATCATCAACTTCTCCTACACCACTTAAATTCCCTCTCTCTTGACAACCAAGCCTTAAGCTGGTTCTCATCCTATCTTGAAAATCGCAAACAGGCAGTTCTCTGGGATAACCATCTCTCTGATCTTCTCCCCACCTCTATAGGAGTCCCTCAAGAGTCCATCTTAGGTCCTCTTCTGTTTTCCATTTTTATAAATGATCTGCATCTAGCCACTCCTCTATCTACTTGTATTCAATATGCTGATGACACAACCATCATTTGCTCTGCCACAACCCAGACTGAACTTCACTCGCTAACACAAAACACCATCACCACCATCGAGCAATGTTTCTCCAACCACTGTCTCCTCCTGAACCCCAAGAAAACCAAACTTCTGCTCTTTCCACCCACTCACCTATCTCCCCCTATTGATTTCACACTTACATCTAACAATGGCACACTTATTGCTCCAGACCAAACAACTAAACTACTGGGTATTACTATCGACAACCAACTAAAATGTGACTTTCATATCAACTCCACTATAAAAACAACTAACAGGAAACTTGGTTCGCTCTATAGAATCAAATATTTCTTAACACCTGAAGCTAGAACTATAATAGCTAGAACCCACTTAATCTCTACCCTATTATATGCTTCCTCTATATACACTAATCTTTCTAAGTACAACCTCAATAAACTAGCCACATCATACAACAACATCGCTAGATTTGCCACTGCCTCTCCATACAGAACTCACCATTGTTTGAATCTTACAAAACTAGGGTGGCTGGAACTACCCCACCTCATACTCAACTCACTATTGCCCATAAAGTCCTCTATCACCCTGAAAACACACCAATGCTCTCCACCCTCATAAAGCCCTATCACAATATGAGGAATCTTCGTTCCTTTAACAAAACACTGATAAAAACTTCTAGATCAAATAATGTAGCAGGTGACTCCACATTTTCCAACTCAATTGGCAAAATATGGAATCAACTCCCACCAGACCTCACATCACTGACTTCTATTCCACTATTTAAAACCAATCTAAAACTCTACCTAAACAACCACTGGCTATGCTCTTGCAATAACCCTGGGTAACCTTTCTCTCTCACTTTTTTTCCCTCCTTTACTTTCACCTGACCTATCTTTCATCTTCGTCATTACTCTAGCATACTTCACTTTCCCCTCTAACAAATGCTTCTGTCTATCCCTCTTTATATAAACATATTTCTAGATTTTGCTACTTATGTCTATGCTAAAAATATCATAACCTAGTAAATCATCTAACCTAGATTCCTGCCAAGCCTCACATTGTACTCAAATACTTAGATAGCCTGAAAGAAGCTTAAGTTAATATTTTTTTTATTGTATAACTTGGTATATTCTTAACTTGTTAAGTAGTAGTTAGTGGAGCTTTTCTCCTAGGGCCTCCACTGAAAATGGACATGTATCCAGTTGGACTAGCCCGGTTAACAAATGTAAAATAAAATAAAAATAAATGTACCAACAGGGAGCTGCAGTTCACTGAAAAGCAGGAAAATAATGTAGTTATGCCAGGGGGGGGTTAGAAAGGGGCATGCAGTAAGTGCACACTACTGAGGGACGCCCGGGGGACACACAGAAACAGAGTGTAGTCAGGGGATTTAGAAAGGGACATGCAGTAAGTGCAAACTACTGAGGGATGTCTGTGGGACACACAGAAACAGAGTGTAGTCAGGGGTCTTAGAAAGGGACATGCAGTAAGTGCACACTACTGAGGGATGCCCGTGGGATACACAGAAACAGAGTGTAGTCAGGGGGTTTTAAAAAGGGACATGCAATAAGTGCACACTACTGAGGGATGCCCGTGGGACAGACAGAAACAGAGTGTAGTCCGGGAGTTTTAAAAAGGGACATGAAGTAAGTGCATACTACTGAGGGATGCCCGTAGGACAGACAGAAACAGAGTGTAGTCAGGGGGTTTAGAAAGGGACCTGCAGTAAGCGCACACTACTGAGGGAGGCCCATGGGACAGCCAGAAAGAGAGTGCAGTCAGGGGGTTTTAGAAAGGGGTATGCAGTAAGTGTGCACTACTGAGTGATGCCCGTGGGACAGACAGAAACAGAGTGTAGTCAGGGGTTTTAGAAAGGGACCTGCAGTAAGCGCACACTACTGAGGGATGCCCATGGGACAGACAGAAACAGAGTGTAGTCAGGGGTTTTAGAAAGGGACCTGCAGTAAGCGCACACTACTGAGGGATGCCCATGGGACAGACAGAAACAGAGTGTAGTCCGGGAGTTTTAAAAAGGGACATGAAGTAAGTGCATACTACTGAGGGATGCCCGTGGGACAGACAGAAACAGGGTGCAGTCAGGGGGTTTTAGAAGGGAACATGCAGTAAGTGCACACTACTGAGGGAGGCCCATGGGACAGACAGAAAGAGAGTGTAGTCAGGAGGTTAGAAAGGGACATGCAGTAAGTGCACAGTACTGAGGGATGCCCGTGGGACAGACAGAAACAGAGTGTAGTCAGGGTTTTTTAGAAAGGGGCATGCAGTAAGGGCACACTACTGAGGGATGACCACGGGATAGACAGAAACAGAGTGTAGTGAGGAGGTTTTAGACAGGGACATGCAGTAAGTGCACACTACTGAGGGATGCCAATGGGACAGATAGAAACAGAGTTTAGTCAGGGGTGTTAGAAAGGGGCATGCTGTAAGTGCGCACTACTGAGGGATGCCCGTGGGACACACAGAAACAGAGTGTAGCCAGGGGTTTTAGAAAGGGGCATGCAGTAAGGGCACACTACTGAGGGATGCCAATGGGACAGATAGAAACAGAGTTTAGTCAGGGGTGTTAGAAAGGGGCATGCAGTAAGTGTGCACTACTGAGGGATGCCCGTGGGAGAGACAGAAACAGAGTGTAGTCAGGCAGAAGTTTTTAATATTTAAAAATGGCACCACAGCTCGGGGGAGTAATATGTAAATTCTCAAGTGGAAGAGGGGGGGAATAGACAGGATTGACAGGGATGGAAAGCTTAAAATAGGATTATGTTAGGAGACCGAGAAAAGGGGGGGGGGCTATGAACCAGGACTTGGACAAAGTTGTGAAAAGAGAAAAACAATCAACCAGCCTCCCCATGTCAGTACCTAAAGGTGTCTGTTTATCTGTGTGAATTCAAAAGCAGATTTAGTAGAGCATCAGGGAAGTAGAATATAAAATAAATGTAAAGCTTTGGGAAACTGTATATATTTGTTACAAAAAAAAGGAGAATAAAATATAAGAAGATAAAAGAAATGTGATATACAAGATAAATAAAATATAAGAATATAAAATAAATGCAAACATTTGGAAAAATGTATATATTTCTTAGAGTAAATTGGAGGAAAAAGGGGAGGGGGTCCAGTAGTGTGCACAGCAGAAGAATCAGTAGGAGTACCAGCCTCAGTAAGAAGCTGAGATCCCTCATAAAATCCTCGAAAGCTAGTTACGAAAATAAAATTACCAAAGATTCCAAAGACATTTCTCCAGAGCATTTCTCCCCGGGCCTCCACTGAAAACAGGCTCTGTGGAACCTAGTCGGACTTTCCCGGTCAACAAATGTTAAATAAAATTAAATAAAAGGCATTCTATAATTTTTAAAGTTTTTTTTTTTTTTTGTCTATTCCTTCTAGCCTCCTAGTCGGACTTTCCCGGTCAACAAATGTTAAATAAAATTAAATAAAAGGCATTCTATAATTTTTAAAGTTTTTTTTTTTTTTGTCTATTCCTTCTAGCATGTCGAGGGATCAGTTGCTAGTGTCCTCTCCTGCTCAGCTGGTAAACCTGGGAATATTGAGGCAATGTTACAATTGCCTCATGTACCTGAACAACCCTCTCCTCCTCCCACAAAACACAAATACATGCGAGAGATGCAACTATACGGCCAAACTGGAGGCTGAGCTCTCTCAACATAGGACTGGCAAGACCAGTCAGGAGGAGAAGGTTACCACACACACTATAGACCCAGTCTCACATATTACCATTACAACCTCAAATCATACACATAAACACACAAAGACATACTCGGAGGCTCTGATCAAAAATCTACCAAAACAGCAGAGGCCACCAAAGCAGACACCCAAACAACCACCACCTCAGAACACAACACCTGCAACACATAGACCTCACAGTCAGAGTGTCAAACAGTCACAGCCCTTAAGGCCAAACACAATGCCAGACACACTAGTCATTGGTGACTCCATAGTCAGACACACTGACGTCCCGCTCACCAGACTGAGTAAGGAGAAGGTCACAGTAAGCTGCCTGTCGGGCTAGAATCCGCCACATAACGCAAGCACTCAGGTCTCTCAACAGCAGGTACAAATATGACTCAGTCATTGTCCACGCTGGTGTAAACGACCTGAGACATACCTCCTTGGACTACATGAAAAGAGACATTGAGGAGCTCTCTGATTATGTAGCCCAGACAGGTATGACCCTGACCTTGAGCAGTATCCTACCTTCACCAAGAATGATGCCACAATACAGAGATAAGATGATCAGCTTTAACAATTGGCTTAAACACTGGTGTCATTCAAAGGGGATCCAGTGTCTGTCTGCCTGGGATGACATGCTGGACAAGCCACGCTGCTTCGCAAGGGACGGCTTGCACCTGTCACCCTGGGATTCGGATATTGGCAAAGGCTCTTGCCACCCCATAGTGCCTTTTTAGGCAAGGCTCAAATTCTAAACCTACCACCCTAGAACACAAAAAGGAAAAAACTAAGGGTAATGCTGCTCAATGCCAGAAGTCTAAATCTCAAAATGCACGCACTCGAGGCCCTTCTCAGTATGGAGAACATCGATGTCTGTGCTGTGACAGAAACCTGGTTCAAGGCTCCTGAGAGCACCCCAGCTATCAGGTTTTACCTCATATCATGCGTTCCGCCCCAAAATCTGGACAATACCAAGAAAGGAGGGGGTATCCATATTCATCAAGGACACCCACACCTCAAGACTGGTGGCAATGCACGATGCATCGGAGACCATCCAGGTGCAATTAACCATAGGCAAGACTGCTCTGCAAATTGTAGCATGTTACAGGCCACCCTCACAAACTCAGGAACCTCACATGGCCTTCCTGAAAACACTAGAGAGATAAATGTATCACCAAACACCATCATACTAGGTGACTTCAATTACCCTAATATAGACTGGGAACACTACTCAAGCCCAAACACCCTAGCCCAAAAGTTCCTGGAATTCATAAACTCAAATGCCATGGAACAACTAGTCACCATCCCCACAAGAGGAGATAACATACTTGATCTCATCATCACGAACATGGGAGCACAATGTTCAACACCGGAGGTGTACCCCTCACTGGTGAGATCAGACCACAAACTAATCTCGCTGGAGGTCCTCATCCCACCCCCACCTGAAATAAAAAAGACCACAGTAAAGAACTTCTCAAAAGCCAACTTCACACTTCTAAAGACTAGTGTGGTCTCCTTTAAGGCCCCCGAGCCGGCGAAAAACAGTACTCAAGCCGCTGAATCACTTACAAATGCCTTCTACCAGCACCTGCAGGACTGCATGGATAAGGCAATCCCAAGCAAAACAAAGACTCTTTGTACCAAAGGCAAGCGTCCAGTCTGGTGGACCCCAGCCATAAACAAACTCTACAACAAAAGGAGGAAGCTACTACAAGATAGAGCAAAATCCTTAAAAGGTAAGACACCCTTGATCACTATAAGTAAAAAACTAAGAGCTCTCATAAAATCATCCAAAGCAAATTTCGAGAGAAAAATAGCTAAAGACTCAAAAGACAATCATAAGGCCTTCTTTAGCTATGTTAGAAACCTGGGAGGAAACTCCCAGATATGCTCAGAGCTAGTTCAAAATGATGTGAAGATTACTGATCCTACAGACATTGCCAACATACTGGCTGACAGGTTCAGTGCAAACTTCTGGGCCCCCCAAAGAGAGATATCTATACCAAACGATTGCAGCCCCAAACACCTCTAGCGCCCAAGTGAGAACTGCTCTCTCCAAAGCAAAAAACACAGCATCCATGGGACCTGATGGTGTCCCCGGCTGTGTGCTTCATGAACTCAATGAGGAATTAAACCCACAGCTAGGACAGCTGTTTAATCAAAGTCTTACCTCTGGATACGTACCCAGGGAGTGGCGCACTGCAACTGTGGTACCACTTCACAAAGGCGGTGCCTCCACCGACCCTGGAAATTACCGGCCCATTAGCTTGACAAGCCTTATCTGCAAAGCCATGGAGAGGATCATAATGGACCTCATAAATAAAGACATAGGGAATTTGCAGACTTTGGATCCAACCCAGTTTGGCTTTGTCAAAGGCAGATCATGCCTTTTAAACTTGGTTGACTTTTTGAAACAGTCACCAAAGCCATTGATGAGGGAAAGGCAGTCCATACAGCCTACCTCGATCTGGCTAAGGCCTTCGATACAATACCCCATTCGGGTATCATTGAAAAACTCATCAGCTTAAATGTCAACCCATACATCACAAGATGGGTTGCAAACTGGCTGAGTGACAGAACCCACAGGGTCAGAGCTGCTGGCGCCATGTCAGACTCAAAGCCTGTCACAAGTGGTGTCCCACAGGGCTCAGTCCTGGGCCCACTCTTGTTTGGCATCTACTTTTCCGAAGTACAAGCAAACATAGGAGGGTTATGGCTGACAAAGTTTGCAGATGACTGCAAACTGGGCCATAGTAGAAAACACATCTGACACAGATATCCTTCAGAAGGGTCTCACAGAAGCGGATAACTGGTGCCAGAGCCACGGCCTAAAGTTAAATGCCAAAAATGCATAGTCATACCCTTCGGGAAAAACAAGGTTACCCCTAGCTACCAAATAGGTGGCAATCCACTGAGCACAGAAGAAGTTATCAGGGACCTGGGGACCCAGGTTGATAGTAGTCTGTCATTCGACACCCATGTAGCTAAAGTAGTTAGGAAGACCTTCTACATTGCCCACCTTATCATGAAGGGATTCTCATCTAGATCAAGGGAGGTCATAGTCTCCCTTTACTCATCACTCATCAGACCAATGATTGAGTACAATGCCCCATTCGGAATGTATCTGACCCGACACTTGCAGCAGCTGGAGAGGCCACAAAAGTTCCTCACCAAAAGGATAAAGGGTCTCAAAAATCTGTCCTATGCTGCCCGACTGAAAGAACTCCAGCTCTATTCAGTCGCCACCGCTTGCTCAGAGGTGACCTTTGCCTAACATACAAGGCCATGTCAAACCCAGATTTGATGAATATGCTTCACCTCAAAAAATCTAGATCCATCAGAGCCACAAGGGCGGGAGACTTAAACCTTGACACGGCTATTAATAGGACATGCTGGAGGGATAGATTCATCACCCAAAGACTCCCTATGCTGTGGAACATAATCCCGGTACATGTGAGGCAGAGCACCTCGCTGGCCTTGTTCAAGAGAAATCTTGACCAATGGATGGGAGATCGCAGATATACCCCAGGGATTACCTCAGTGTCACTGCTCGACAGAGGCACAGCAAATAAATGGGTATAGTTCCCCATACTAAAGGGGTGGCGTAAGCCACAAAACGATGGGCTAGGCTTGTAAATGCCCTCGGGCAGATAGCCTAGTATGAACCTATGAACCTATGAACCTATAACTATGTCAAGAATCTAAATGGCAATGCTCAGATCTGCTCTGAGCTACAACAGAATGGCATTAAGTATACTGATCCCAAGGATATTGCCAATATCCTGGCAGATCGATTTAGTGCCAACATCACCCCCCTCACCCCTAAAGGGCCCATCTCAATACCAAAAGATTGCCAAATGCTGGTAATCATGGCCACACAGGTAGAAACCACACTCTCCAATGCTAAGAATACAGCATCCATGGGACCAGATGACATCCCAGGCTGTGTACTACATGAACTACAAAATGAACTGGCACCTCACCTAAGTGTCATGTTAGTCATAGCCTCACCTCAGGCTTCATGCCCACTGAGTGGTGCACATCTACAGTTATCCCGCTCCAGAAGGGGGGATCCACCTTGGATCCTGGAACTACCGTCCCATCAGTTTGACGAGCCTGATCTGCAAGGGCATGGAATGCATTATCATGGAACTTATAAACAAAGACATTGGCAACCTTCAAACACTGGACCCCACCCAGTTTTGGTTTGTGAAGGGTCAGTCTTGTCTCCTGAACCTGAGTGACTTAGTCAAATCAGCCTCAAGAGCTGTGGACAAAGGTAAGGTGGTCTACACAGCCTATATGGACCTCACCAAGGCCTTCGACACCATCCCCCACTCTGGAATCATAGATAAACTTACTAAGCTGGCCATAAATCTTTGTCACTTGATAGGTTTCAAACTGGCTTACTGACAGAACCCAGACTTAAAAGTAGCCGACTCCAAATCCAGCTCCAGATAAGTGACAAGTGGAGTACCTCAGGGTTCAGTCCTGGAACCGCTCTTGTTTGGCATCTACTTCTCTGAATTACAGGCCAACACTAAGGGACTCTGGCTAACAATGTTCACAGATGACTGCAAACTGGGAGCCATTACTGAATCCCTAAATTATGTAGATATTCTGCAAAAGGGCCTTACAGAAACAGATGCTTGGTGCCAGAGCCATGGGCTCAAACTTAATGCCAAGAAATGTATAGTTATCCCCTTTGAGAAAAAACATGTACCCATGAATTACCACATAGGTGGCAGTATACTAAACACCAAAAGTGTGATGAGACACTTAGGGACACAAGTGAACAGTGGTCTCACCTTCGATAACCACATCGCCACAACAGTCATGAAATCCTTCTATGTGGCACACCTCATCACTAAGGGCTTTTCATCCAGAAAAAAGGAGGTCATTGTCCCACTGTACTCATCTCTCATTAGACCCATTATAGAGTACAATGCCCCGTTTGGTATGTACCTCACAAGACATCTGCAACAGCTAGAAAGGCCGCAGAAATACCTCACAAAAAGAATCATAGGCCTAAAGCAGATGCCCTATGCTGACCGTCTAAAAAAAACTCCAGCTATACTCTGTGGCATATCGTCTACTCAGAGGTGATCTCTGCTTAACAAACAAGGCCATGTCAAACTCTGAGCTGCTGGACATGCTCCCCTTAAAAAATCCCAATCCCTCAGAGCCACACGCTCCAGGGATCTAAACCTTGTCATTACAATGAACAAAACATGTTGGGGGGATAGGTTCCTGACCAAGAGATTCCCCCATACTCTGGAATAGACTGCCCATACATGTCAAGCAGAGCACCTCCTTGGCCCTCTTCAAAAGGAACCTTGACGATTGGATGGGAGATAGGAAATTCACCTCAGGGATCACGTCAGTCACCCTGCTAGACAGGGGTCTAGCTAAGTAAATATTGTGGGAAGAAATATCTAGGGAATTGTTATGGCTAGGCTTGTATAGGCCCTAGGGCCGATAGCCTAGTACCAACCTATGAAACTATCACAGAGAGAAGATTATAATAGATCTACACTGCTCACAGTGTGCTGATAAAAGTAGAACTTGCAGTGGCTTTTACTGATTTGTATGTGGTTCCGCTCTCCGTGTTCTTGTATGCAGGCATTTGCTTTAGGTTTTTTGTTTTGTTTTTGTTGGACCTTTGAATGTGTTTAAGAGAACTGCTCACAGGGGTCTAGCTAAGTAAATATTGTGGGAAGAAATATCTAGGGAATTGTTATGGCTAGGCTTGTATAGGCCCTAGGGCCGATAGCCTAGTACCAACCTATGAAACTATCACAGAGAGAAGATTATAATAGATCTACACTGCTCACAGTGTGCTGATAAAAGTAGGACTTGCAGTGGCTTTTACTGATTTGTACAGGGTTCCGCTCTCCATGTTCTTGTATGCAGGCAGTTGCTTCAGGTTTTTTTTTTTTTTTGACCCTTGAATGTTTTTAAGGGAAGTTGTGCACACTACTGAGGGATGCCCATGGGACAAACAGAAACAGAGTGTAATCAGGCAGAGGTTTTTAGTATTTAACACTTTGTTTTCTGAGATCCAAATTTTAGCCATGACCTAATCTGTTAAGTTGACAGCTTAATGGCTTAATTAATTAATTTATTTATCTGACATTTGTTGACTGGGATTGTTTGACTGAGCAAAGCCCTTTTTCAGCAGAGGCCCAGGGAGAAAAGCTCCACAGTACATGCATAGAAGTGAAAAATTAACAGTAGTAAAGTAATAACATATTAAATAATAACAAATAAGTGAGATTCTTAGAGGCACTATTACACAATAAAGCAAAAAAAATAAATAAATAAAGGACTGATAAATGTACAGTAAAAATATACAATAGAAATTTTAGCAAAAATATATAACAGTTTAAGTATGATAAGCTAAAACAAAGAACAATAAATAAGTAGAAAGAATAAGTGCAGGAGTCTGAATGTCCTCCCCTCAGTTGAGTGGGCATTTGAAAGACATGTGTAAATGGGCGTGCCTTCGTTGAAGGTTGAACTTCGAGCTGGCACCTCGGCATTCGTGAAAATCTACTGCCCATCATTAGCTGACCAGAGTTCCACTGTGGCGACCCCTAACCGGAAAAAGCCGAAAGACAACAACAACATAAATAACTTAAGGAAAAAGACAAGGTTGTAATTCATCATTAGACCTAATTGCAATCCAAAGTCGTAAATTACAGAGAAAAAAAAAAGAAGGGAGGAAGACCAGAGAGGGTAGTGAAAGGAGAAAGGAAACGGATTTACATAGGATGAATACAATGGCAAATCCCGGAGCTAATAAGGGATTCCTTAAGAGACTTCTTCATATCTTGTTTATGGGTGATATTTCTTTTTTTTTTCAAAACAGGTTTATTGTTTTAACATATAAGAGAAATATCATAACAATTTTATACAAGTAATTAAAAATAGATATTATTATAATATTCAACAAAACAACTAAAGTATTTACAAAGACATCCACTACAATCAGATCAATTAATTAAACTAAAATACCATGCTATTGAAATTAGAATTTTTTTAACAAATTTTGTAAATTATCCCATACAATATAATAAGATGTTTTTCTAGTTGTTCTTGACCTAATTGTGTTTATTTCCATATGGCACACTATATTCATAACATTTTTAAATTCATTGAACGAAGGAGGTGTATCTGAAATCCAATTTCTGGTTATTATTTTCCTAGCCACTGCTAGAATAGACCATAACAAGGGAAGCTTAACCTTTTTAACACTTTGAGGTACAGGTGTGTTGAATAATATAAGAGATTTAGAAATAATGAAATTATCTGTAAAGAGAGCCTGCAAAAATTCATTAATTGACTTCCAGTATTCTTTCAATTTTATACAGTCATAAAACATATGAGCCCAGTCAGCATTAATTTATACATTACATCTCTTACATAGATTATCTTTATTATTTATTTTATTCAGCATCAAAGGTGTATAAAAAGATCTATGCAAAAATTTCCATGTATAAAGTCTCCAGACAATGGAAGACGTAGTTCTGTAAGCAGATTCCAATATATATTGTTTATCTTGTTAATTTGGTGGGTCCCCATTAATAGAAGTGAAATAATTCCAGTATGTATCTACACTGTAAAAAGTTTCTTGTCTGATAATTTTATGTATGTATGAAAGTTTACCTTTATCAGAAACTTTATGTTGTAAATTTAATATCAAGTAATCAATCAGTGTTGGAATAGATTCTTTAACTGTTATAGACATTATATCTATTTTATTAATGAGATGTTGTCTAAAGGTCTGAACCTCTAACCAGCAAGTTTCTCTTAGATCAAATTCTTGTTTTAAGAAATCTAGATTTTAACTTTATTATCAGATATCAACTGATACCAGTATTTTAGATCATTATCTATAGCTAAATGAGTTCCTTCAGAAGTAGATGACAAAAGCATACCCTGAGTATACATTATAGGAATATAATAAAATTCCATTCCCTATACTTAGGGTGCATGAATATAAAGTTACGATAGCTAATAATAATATTTAATGGGTAACAAACCATATGTTTAGGTGTAATAGGTGAAGTACAAAATTCCTTTAGTAGCCATAACATGGAGTTATTTACAATCATATTTTTATGTGTTAAGGAGATTTTCATGAAGTGCATATTAATTAGCTCCCAATAATCTTTCCATTTTGTGACATATGACTGATCTATTAATAAAGTAATAACTTTTACAATAGAAGAGATAGTATATAAATTAAAGTCTGGAAAAGAAATACCCCCTTGAGACCAGCTATTAGTATGTTTCTTTAAAGCAATCCTAGGTCTATTAGGTGCCCATAGGAAATTTAACACTAGTGTATTCAGTTTCTTGATAATTATTTTTGTAGGTGGAAGTATTATTGATTGTATTAAGTATAAAGTATTGGGGAATATTATCATTTTAATAATTGTAAGTCTCTCCTCCATAGTAAAAAACATATTATTCCAGGTATTAAAAAGATTTTGTATATTAAGAAAACAGGTATTATAATTATTATATATAATAGATTTAATATCTTTAGATAGTATTATACCTAAATAAGTTATCTGACCTGAATTGGGTACATATTTAGTAAAATCACTAATGAGAATATTTTATGGGTGATATTTCTGAGAGTGAAATAAAGCTTGTTCCAAGAAAGAACAGGAAAATAGCTATAGAGATTCTGACCAAAATATTGTTTTGGTTTGTGAATTAGTAACATACTTAGGTTAGCGCTACTAAGGGACTAAAGTGGTTTATAGAAAGAGATAATTGAGGAGATGCTATGGCAGGATAAGGGCTTATTGAAAATGAATGGATAACAAGTAGTTGTGTAAATAGCAATTGGTTAGGAAACTCAAACCAACTGAGTGTCTGGAGAGCAAGACAGTGTTGAGAATGAGAGGGCAGGTTAGCTGCAAATCTAGCAACTTTGCTGTAGGTAGTTTAAAGTTTGGAAAGAAGTAGTAATTTGGTTAAGATTTGGTTGCTGTAAAAGAGGTTAAGGAGAAGATTTGCTTGGGCAAAGTGAGATTCTAGATTTAGGAGTGAGGAACTTTTTATTTCTATACAGAAGGTCAAGCTTTTGGTAGTTTTTTTTTGATAGTGTGAAGAACATGAAGATCAAATTTAAGTTGGTCATCTATAATTACTCCAAGGAGTTTAGTGTGGGAATCAGATTTAATAGAGGTGCCATTAAGAAAGGAGATGGTAAAAGAGGTTTTAAGATGATAAAGAGATTGGAAGGAAGAGAAGAAGTGTTGTCTTATTGGGGTTAAGTATAAGTTGATTATTGTAAAGCCATGATTCAGTGAGATTGAAAGAAGTTTGTGTCAGGGTCAAGAGGTCAGGAGGATTGTCAATAACAGAGATGATAATAGAGTCATCTGCATTCTGTATGAGGGATGACTCACTACAAGATGCATGAAATTCATTAATAAAGATATTAAACTGTCAAGGCCCTAAATTAGAGCCTTGAGGGGCAGGGATAAAATGAGATAGTGCAGAGTGCCATTTAACAGATTTATGTGTTTCAGTGCTTTAGCTGTTGAACCAGGATAAAGTAGCAGAAGATAAGTTGATTTGAGAGAATTTAGAGAGAAGGATAGAATGAGAGACAGTGTCAAAGGCCTTAGAAAGATCTAAGAAGAGGCAAGATACTAATTTATTATTATCTAAGGCTAGTGAAATGGAGTTAGCAACGGAAATAAGAGCAATGGAGGTACTGTGGTGAGAGCGGAAGCCATGTTTGGTAGGGGTGATCAAATTTCTTGTGACAGAAAAGATGAAATTTGTTTATGAACACAGTGTTCAAGAATTTTTGAAAGGGGAGAAAGTATGGCAATGGGTCTAAAATTAAAAAGCTCTACAGAATTTCCACCTTTGTGAATATTGTGTAAAGTTTTTTTCCAAAGAGAAGGGACAGTAGATTCACAAATAGATTGGTGAATGAGGATTGAGACATGATATAGGTTCATAGGTTCATAGATTAGTACTAGGCTAACTGCCCTTGTGAGCCATTTTAAGCCTAGCCAATTATCCCCTGTGAGATTCAAACCCTGCAGCTTGTGTTTGTAAGGCTAACACCTTAACCATTAGGCCACCCTCCCTTATGCTATGGAGCTGGCATCTACTTTTAGAAAGAATGAAGACAGATTGTCAGCTGATGGGAAGCATGATTTTAGTTTGAGAAGAAGTCTTTTGATGTAGCTGGTTGGAACAGGGTTTAGTGAGAAAAGACTATTTGTGGAGTGGAGATAGAGGGAGGTGTGGGGTTAGTTAGGTGGGACATTTGCACAAGTTTGCTTATGATATCAATGAAGTAAGAATTGGATGTGGATGCAGTTTCTAGTAGTGTGCTATTGGGGGTGGGGTTGGGAGTACAGGGATTAGCTGGAGAATTTGGTTGATAGTATTCCAACATTTTTAAGGATTTCTAGGTTTGGTAGTTTCTGGCGATAGGTTGAAGTTCTTTTGGTCAATAATTTTGTGCATTTTGGTTAAGTTACGGAGTTCCCTATATTTGGGGTAGTCATTAGGAGATTTGGTCTTAGAACAACATTTCCAAGTGGAATCTCTTTTTTGGATAAGGGACCAAGTAGAGTTAGTGAACCATGTGATTTCACCCTAATAGTTCTAGGAGGGGCAAGGGAATCAAGTATATTTAGGAAGATGATTGAATTAAAGAACAGCTTCATCCAGAAGGAGGGATGTAAGGAAGGACCAGTCTATAGCAGAGAGAGAATTATTACATTCATCAGATTCAAATTTGGTAAATTTATGACATCCTTTAAATTTATGAGGTCTAGAAAGGTGAGGAGAGTATCTGTGGACTCATATGGTGACATGAACGCTAATAGAGTCAGGAAATGTTTTAGGGTGGTGATAAAGGTTTGGGTTAGAGATGAGAATCCAATCTAGAATAGAACTGGCAGTAGTAGGTTTATGAAAAAAGTGGGAGAACAGATAAGTTGAGAGAAACCATATAGGTTTATACAGGTGTTAGGAGAATTAGAGATGAGGGGAAGCCAGTTAATGTTAACATCACCTAATATTATAGATTCATTTGCTATATTGTCAGACATTCAGTGGAGAATTTGTTCTAAAAAGGGTATGTTCTGTCCAGGTGGAATGCAAACAGTGACTATAGTTAGGGTTTTATGGCTGTTAAGTTTAAAATTGGCAATGATGAGTTTATCTGGGTGAAATGAGGGTGAAAGATTGGTAAGGGGAGATAAAGTTAAGAGGTCAGAGTACATAATAACAACTCCACCACCTTTTTTAGCAGTTTTATCTTGGCATATAATATTATAACCGGGGGGGGGGGGGGTTCATTGTCAGAGTTGCGTCGTTTGAGCCATGTTTCAGAAAGTGTTACTATGTTAGGGGGGTATTGATCTATCCAAGAACGAAATTCAGTTATTTTGTTAAGAATGCTGCTCAATGCTAGAAGTCTAAATCTCAAAAGGCACTTGCTCGAAGCACTCCTTAAAATGGATGAACACAGACATTTGTGCTGTAACAGAGACCTGGTTCAAGGTAGCAGAAAGCACCACTGCACTACCAGGCTATAACTCATTCCACACCTTTCAGCACCAGAACTTGGACCAAAGCTCCAAAGGTAGTGGTCTTTCCATATTCATAAATGATGCACACACGTCCAGACAGGTAGCCCAACATAACACATCAGAGATACTTCAGGTGTAGCTAACACTGGGCAAGACAGCAATTCAGGTTGTAGCCTGCTATAGGTCCCCAGCCATGTCCCAAGACTCACACTCCACATTCCTAAGCACCCTGGAGAATATTAGGGTCCAACCTAACACTCTTATACTGGGTGACTTCAACTACCCCTCCATTAACTGGGAAAACTACTCATGTACCAATACATTTGCCCAGCGTTTCCTGGAATTCATTAATTCCAGTGCGCTGGACCAGCTTGTTCTTACCCCTACTAGAGGTAGCAACTTCCTTGACCGTGTCATTACTAACATGGGCAACCATTGCTCTACATCAATAGTCAACTCCTTCCTGTTTAGATCTGACCAAAAACTAATCATCTTGAAAATCCACATCTCACCGACCCCTACCCTCCCCCCTCCAAAGGTAACCACCAAGAAAAATTTCTCAAAAGCTAACTGTGGAATCCTAAAAACAGAGGTGGCTAACTTCATGGCACCCATGCAAATGGAGAATAGTTGCATGACCGCCGAATCATACACCAATGCACTGTACGAACACATACACAAATGCATAGATCTCGCCATATCCAATCGAACCAAGACGCCCGCCTACAAAAAAGGAAGCCAATATGGTGGTCCCCTGCCATAAACAAACTCTACAACAGAAGGAGGAAACTGATGTGGAATAAGGTGAAGTCCCAAGGCTTGAACAACTCCCTTATCAGTCTCAACAAAAAGTTGAGATTCCTCATCAAATCCTCTAAAGCTAGCTATGAAAACAGAATTGCAGAAGATAGTAAAGACAATGACAAGGCCTTCTATAGTAATATAAAGAATTTCCATGGCAATATCCAGATTTGCTCTGAGCTACTGCACAGTGGTACCTCCTATACTGAGCCAACAGATATTGCCAATATACTGTCCGACAGATTCAGTGCCAACTTTACCCGTCTCCCCTCCAAAGAACCAATCACAATACCAGTAGATTGCCAGGCACCCAGTATTAATGCTGCACAGGTTAAAACAGCACTGTCCAAGGCCAAGAATACAGCTTTTATAGGACCTGACAATATCCCTGGCTGTGTTTTACATGAACTACAGAGTGAATTGGCACCTCACCTGTATGCCTTGTTCAATCAGAGTCTCACATCAGGCTTTGTCCGTACTGAATAGAGCACTCCTACAGTCAAACCTCTCCACAAAGGAGGAGTGTCTACAGACCCTGGGAACTATTATCCCATTAGCATAAAAAGTCTGATATGCAAAGCTATGGAACACATCATCATGGACCTAATAAACAAGGATGCAGGGAATCTCCAAACTCTGGATCCCACACAATTTGGCTTTGTTAAGGGTAGATCATGCCTGCTCAACCTGGTCAGCTTCTTTGAGTCAGTCACCAGAGCTGTGGATGAAGGCAAGGTGGCTTATACAGCCTACCTTGATCTGGCCAAGGTGTTTGATACCATTTCCCAATCAGGAAACACAGAAAAACTCACTAAGCTAGGCATCAACCTCTATATCACTAGATGGGTTGCAAACTGGTTCACAGATATAACCCACAGTGTGAAAGTATCTAACTCCAAGTCAGACTGCCAACCAGTCACAAGTGGAGTCCCACAGGGTTCAGTCCTGGGTCTTCTCCTGTTTGGAATATACTTCTCTGAAGTCCAGGCCACCACAAATGGACTCTGGCTGACAAAGTTTGCAGACGATTACAGGTTGGCAGCTATTATTAACTCCCCAAGTGATGTTGACATCCTACAGAAAGGGCTCACTGAGACCAGCAACTAGTTTCAGAATCATGGCCTTAAGCTCAATGCCAAAAAACGTGCCATCATCCCCTTAGGGAAAAACCCAGGTCCCATGAATTACCACATCGATGGTAGTCCACTGAACACAGAAGGCATTATAAGAGATCTGGGAACACAGGTTGACAGCAACCTCTCTTTTAACCACCACATTGCCACTGTGGTCAGAAATCCTTCTATGTGGCACACCTCATTACTAAGTGTTTTTCATCGAGGAAGAAAGAGGTCATTGTCTTCCCTCATTAGACCAATCATCAAGTACAATGCCCCATTTGGCAGGTACCTCACTAGACACCTGCAACAACTGCAGAGGCCGCAAAAGTACCTCACAAAGAGGATCTTAGGCCTTAAACACTTGCCCTATATGGACAGACTCAAAAAACTTCAACTATTCTCTCTCTCATATCACCTACTTAGAGGTGATCTCTGCTTGACTTACAAAGCCATGTCTGACCCAGCTCTGTTAGAAATGCTACATCTAAAAAAATCCCAATACCTCTGTACCACATGCTCCAGATACCGCAACCTCATTACCACAATCAACAGAACATGCTGGAGGGATAGTTTCATAATCCAGAGACTGCCCATGCTATGGAATAGACTTCCCATACATGTCAGAGCACCTCACTGGCCCTCATCAAGAGAAATCTTGGAAGGGAAATAGAAGATTCACCCTGGGGATCACTCCAGTGGCTCGACTCGACAGAGGCAATAGGAACTAAGGTCAGGTGGCATGATACCAGGGTAATCCTATGGGCTAGGCTTGTAAAGGCTCCAGGGCCATTAGCCTAGTACACACTTATGAATCTATGAACCTAAAAGGAGAGATGTTTGGGAGCAGAGTTAGAGTCTTGCAAAAGTGTGTGTGAAAGAGAAGATGGGGTAAAACGTGGGCCACGGGTAGGGTGGATGTCACCCAAGAGTTGTAGGATGTTGTAAGGGAAGTAGAGAAGTGAATTAAAAGTGTAGGTTGAGAGGAATTTAAGTCTGGTTTTGTCATGTGAAGACATCATAGGAGGTAATCGGATTTTGGAAGGATTAATTCAATACTACTAACGTGGGTAGGTGATATTAGAGAGGAGTAGTGACTAATGGAACTATAGTGTAGTGAGGGTAGGTAGGAGCAGTAGGATTTAGATTAAGCTGAGTGTGATAAGAGGTGATATTGGATAGGAACAGAAAAATAAAAAGAAAAGAAGAGAGGGGAACATATTAAAGGAAGGACCAAGTTAAAAGGAACAAAAGAGTTAGGGGCAAAGGTTAATAAGATAATCAAGAAGGAATGGGAAAGTGGTGACAGTAGAAGAAGGTGGAGATAAAGGTATAAAGAAGTAGGACAGATAGGATAAGATGGAGAAGTCTACTAGAATGAGTTACAGGAATGGGAGGTACAGAGAGGGGGTGGGGCAAAGAGGGGTAACTATAAAGGAAATTAAAGTGGGAGTGGATGGAAATGGGGGTAGGGTAGAGGAGCAGCATGAGTCTGAGCAAAGTGAAAGTGAATGGAGCAGGATGATCCCAGATCGACAAGGTGGGCCAGAGAACTAAGAAAAACAATTAGTCAGTTATAAAACACAAGATAAGTGCTAAGCAGTAGCTTACAGGACAAAATTCCATATAAAAACAAATTGTAAAAGCTACTTTGCCAATTACAATATATAAACATTCAATACTATAAGAAGTAAAATGGTGGGTCCAATGAGTTTAACTTCTCAGTTAGTGTGTACCCTGAAACCCACTAATAATAAAAAAGAAAAGTAAAAGTAACCATACACTGCAAAAAGGCAGTGAACAAAAGACTTGATGCAGTATTAAAGTCAGGTAAGTAAAAAATCCTTTTAAATTGTCACAGTCCTGCAGGAACAGCTCACTTGGGTTTTGGCCAAAACACAGCATGGAGATGTGGGTCTTAATAAGGCTGAATTTCTTTAGTTTTTCTCTCTTACATGTGCCATGAACCAACAAGTAGATGTTGTCAAATACAGCTCACAAAAAGTTAAGCAAGAAGGGCAGTAAGACAAAAAAGAAAAAAGATAGGAAAATAAAAATGATCAGAAGACGAAAGTATAGAGCGAGTAGAGAGCAATTAGGTAAGAATAAGAAGAAAACAGCTAAAGAGAAAGAGAGAAAAGACACAGAAAAGAGATGGACACAAGGAACAGAGTAGAAGAAACAGCAGACTAACAACAGATTCTGCAACAAGAAAATTAGGCACACAAAGTATAGAAAAGAGGAGAAGCGTAAAACCAGCTTACATTTATCTCATCAAATACATTAATACTATTAAACAATACAACTCTAAGTAAGAGAGCGTTGCATATGGATATTATTACATGTTTAAGTATTTAAGTTTCTATAATGAAGCAGAGTTACACAACAAAATAAAAAAGCAAGTAAAACATTCCCACTCTGCAATTATGGGTTAGGGGCAAAACAAAAGAGCAGTGGTGACAGAGAGCCACCCTGGAATTCCCCCTTTCAATTTTTATCCCAGGAATACTAATTTGTCCTTTATCATGGCTTAACTGCAAAGTGGTTTGCCACTGTTTCATGGTTGCTGTAATGTAATCAATCAGTGTAGGGTATACATTTTTAAGCCCTTTTTTATCCATGAATGTGGGATACTATCAAATGTTTTTTGTAGTCAGCCCATGACATAATTAGATTCTTCCCCATTTTACAGTTCTCCACTATGAATTTATTTAGAAACAAATGATCCTTTGTTCCATATGACTTTCATTTGTTACCCTTTTTTTCTATTGTCATGACTGAGTTTTCTTCTAAATGACTATAAACTCTGTAAGCATCAATTCCAGTGTATAGTTTATACGTCATTGGAAGGCACTATAGTTTTTAGGATAGTTTGCAGTTTTGCTCTTAAGTAGGAGAATTGTTTTTCCTGTTGTTTATCAGGCTGGTGTCTGTTCAGGGTGTGCATATAAATAGTTCTTACTCATTGCTAAATCTTGATAAAAAGATGTTAATACTTTTAGCCAGAAGTTAGGTACTGCATCTGCGCTTAAGATTTTCCAGTTAGAGGGTTTTCTTAACTTTATTTCAATCTCTCTGGCTGTTACTTCATCCCATTTCATATCCTGTACCTTTAAACTTCTTATTCTTTCTTTTACTTCTTCTATCCATTTAGCATCTTTGTTATGTTCCACAGGATCTTCATAGATATTTCTCCAAAATGTACCTATTTCTTCTTTTTTGGAGGGGGGGGGGCTTCAATTCGTTTTGCCTTGTTTCCCAATTCTCTATAAAGCTGTTTTCGGATAATCAATAAATTGCTTATTTTGTACTTTTCCGTTATATTTATCTACATATCGTCTATGTGTTTCTGCCTGTGCTGATATTTTTAGTTTAGTATTTGCAATAGTGCATGATAGATCTTGATGTCTTCTAATACTGTGCATTGCTTTTATCGTGTCTATTTCTCTGAGTATTTTGCTGGTCTGTTCCCTCTTCTAAACTCTTCTAACAGTGACACCTCTTGTCTTAATTGCTTCATAGTTTTCGCTATTCGATACTTCTATGATAGCATTTGGTTTCTCCCCTTCCTTTCCCTTACTTCTCTGTTTTTGTGGTAAAACTTTATCTGTTATTAGTTTAGCTGCACAGTAATATATCCTATTTACTTCTGTTATATCGCATGAATCTCTATGAACCGTTCTAATTACTGTGCGCATTATTTTATCAGACTTGTAACTTTTTGGGCTTTATTGACTTTGCGTGTAGCCTATTTCGTTCATCGATCTTAATATGTTTGTAAATCCCTAATAACTCAAGCAACTGTTCTCTTAGATCATTTTCATCTAAACTGAGGGCACATTCGTTGTTCTCCATTTCCTGTGGACATTTTATAGAAAGTTCCACAGCATCTTCCTGTGTCACATTCTCTTTAGTTTTATCCTGTGTCATCCGTTGCTCTTTCATATGGGAACTCACTGGCCTATCACTTTACAACAGTGACTGTGTCAGAGTTGCCAGTTTCCTGTTCCTTTCCTTACTGTACAACTCCAACTGAACTTTGTCCTGGTTTCCTGTGGAAGGCTCCAAAGTATCTCCATAATTTGGGGAACCATTGGTCTATCGTGCTGTGATGTTATCAAACTTATATTTTCTATGCTAAAGCCTTCACTTTGCAAGTAATTCATAACCTCACTTTCTATTTCTCTAACTTCTCCATTACTAATCCTCTTTTCTACTCTTCCTGTTCGTTTTCTTATTTTTTGTATTGTAAAATTTTATATGTCCAGATGCCTTTGCCTGTATTTCTCTTCAAATATATTTGGTGCTGCTCTTTTTGTATTGAGTAGTTTTGTTTTCTCCTTTGCATATTTTTGAACCATATTAAATCTCTTTTTCTTTCTCATGTCCATATTTCTTCTTCAGATGTCTCCTGCTCCTCCTGTTTCTCCTTACTTGGGGGGCACATTGTTCTATTATGCTGTGATATAACCTGAGTTAGACTTTCTATACTAAATCCTTCACTTTGCAGGTATTCCAAAACTTCAGTCTATTTATTCAACTTCTGCTTTACTAATCTTATGTTCTACATTCCCTCTTTTTGATCTTATTTTTTGTATTGTGATATTTTCCATGTCTGGCTGCCTTCTAAATTGTATGAAACATGACATTTAAGATCATCTGGAATAACTGTTTAACCATAACCTTGAAACAGTCTTCATGCCTATGAATAAAGAACAGCAACAGTCATCTCTCTGCAGAAGGTGGGCCATCTACAGACCCTGGAAACTACAGACCCATACCTCTCACTAGTCTCATATGCAAAGTCATGAAAAGGATTATCATTGGAATAATCAACAATGACATAAGAATCCTCCAGACACTGGACCCAACCCAATATGGTTTTGTCAAGGGTGGGTCATGCCTACTCAACCTGGTGGACTTCTTTGAGAAGGTCATCAAAGCAATGGATGAGGGCAAAATGGTTCACACTGCTTACCTCAACCTGGTAAAGGCATTTGACACAATACTCCACTCAGGTATTGTTGATGAACTCAAGAGGTTAAGTACAAATCCATATATCTAGTAAATAGCCAGCTGGTTCACTGACAGGACACTGGAAGTTAGAATTGGGAAGCTCACCTCTACAAAGAAGCCACACAGAAGAAACCCTCAGGGTTTGATTATGGAACCATTCCTTTTTGGCATTTAATTATCTGCAGTCAAGGCAATGGCAGTGGCCTCTGGTTGACTAAATTTGTAGATGATTGCAAATTACGAGCTGTCATTGAATTCCCCACCAATATAAATGTTCTCCAATAACGGCTGGCACAAACAAACAACCGGTGTCAGAGCCAAGGACTAAAATAAATGCTAAGAAAGCATAATAGTATCCTTTGGGAAGTCATCCACCCTGGTCTTTCACCATCATGTGACTACAGTAGTGAGGAAAGCATGGTATGTTGTGCAATTTATAAACAAAGGGATGGCATCTATGTCCAAGGAAGTCATTGTTCCACTGTATTTGACAATCATCAGACCTATCATTGAATACAATGCCCCCTTTGGTGTGTAGCTAACCAGGCATATCAAACAGTTGTAATGTTCATAGAGGTTCCTGACTAATAGAATACAGGCCGTAAGTAGCATGTCCTATGCAGACCACATTATGGCCCTATCTCTGCATTCTGTCTGCTACAGGCTGTTGATAGGAGATCTATGCCTGGCATACAAGGCATTGTCAGACTACACTCTGATGGACCTCCTGCATATCTACAAAACAAACAGCACCAAAATTACCTCTTCTCATAGCACTCAACTTTCCAGATTTTCACAGAATATCCAGATTTTTGCCTCACGTTTTTTTATCTCTTCTTTATAAAATTTGTGGTTTGGGGGCAAATCATTCAGGATTGATATCACTAAAGACATAAATTTGAGCTTCAGACTCCATATCCTTCAGAAAATGCTTTTTAACTCAAATCCTGTTATTCTAGCAACTTTCTAAGTTTATAAGAGCAGTATTTCAAAGATGAATGGGCATTGAAGTAAGATGGAATGGGCATTGAGGTGAACCAGCTGGCTATTTACTAGATGTCATAATGCACACATAGTAGATACATACGGTGAGATACATCTGGAAGGGTATACACAACCTTCACCTCAATGGCCATTCCATCTTACCCACATACTATGATACCGTGTCTAAAAGTACATACCTTGTAAAATTTATGGACATGTATATGACATAAATAACAAAAAACACAGCAATGCCCTATATAAACATTCCTTAGTGTGTGAGTGATTTAATAAATTTGTTTTTAACGTTTTGGATTCTATTGCTATAGACCAGAAAGGGGGAAACTGGAAGAATGTTTTGATGAAGAAAGAGATGTGGCAATTGAGACTGGCTGCTAATTTGCCCCCAGGTCCCAATGAAGTAATTTCTATATCTCCTGTATCAAAGGAGAAAGCTGAGAAATGTTAGAAAAAATTTTTCAAAAAGTGTTGTGCATGTATTTAACTTTTTTAAGTTTACTTCTCTATGGGAATTTTTTAAGTCATTAATATTAAGTGAAAAGTGGGTAGGTGTTTTCTATTGTTAACCAGTCGTGTTGTTTGCTAAGAT
The DNA here is from genome assembly GCF_019279795.1 of Protopterus annectens. Lineage (NCBI taxonomy): Eukaryota > Metazoa > Chordata > Ceratodontiformes > Protopteridae > Protopterus > Protopterus annectens. The sequence goes on from NC_056729.1 coordinate 1,757,345,764, forward strand.
ATTTAAGCAAGGTCATTGAGTGCAGCTATGTATCCTGATGAAGTCTCGCTTTTATGGAGACAAAAGTGCTTAATATGTGTGTTTGTCATTAAAATTATTTCCATCCAGTATCTTGTTCCAATACAATTTATTGGATTGGAGTAATGGGCACTATGTCAGGTATGGGCACTATATCAGGTATGGGCACTATGTCAGGTAAGAGTACTAAATCAAGTACAGGCACTATGTCAGATAAGGGCAGTTTATGAGGCATTGCCACAATATCAGGTATAGGCACTAATTCAGGCATGGGCACTATATCAGGTATGGGCAGTATATCAGGTAAGGGCACTATATCAGGTATGGGAAATAAGGTAAGGGCACTATATCGGGTATGGGCACTATATCAAGTATGGGCACTATATCAGGTATGGGCACTATTTCAGGCAAGGGCACTATATCAGTTAAGGGCACTATATCAGGTATTGGCACTATATCAGGTATGGGCACTATGTTAGCTATGGGCACTATATGAGGTATGGGCACTGTCAGGTAAGGGCACTATATCAGGTATGGGCACTATCTCAGGTATGGGCAATATGTAAGGTAAGGGCATTATATCAGGTATTGGTACCCTATGTCAGGTAAGGGCACTATGTCAGGAAAGGGCACTATATCAGGTTTTGGCACTATTTCAGGCAAGGGCACTATATAAGGTATGGGCACTATATCAAGTTAGGGCACTATATCCGGCATTGGCATGCTATCAGGTGTGGGCACTATGTCAGGTAAGGGCAGTATATCAAGTATTCACAATATATCAGATACTGGCACTATATCAGATATGGGCACTATATCAGGTGTGGCACTATGTCAGATAAGGGCACTGTATCAAGTATGTTATCTCTATCAGGAAAAGGCACTATATCAGGTATGGACACTATATCAGGTATGGCACTATGTCAGATAAGGGCACTATATCAGGTATGAGAATTATGTCAGGAAGAGTATTATATATGGTATAGGCACTATGTCAGGTAGGGGAACTATATCAGGTAGGGGCACTATATCAGGTACTGGTGCTCTATCAGGTATTGACACTATGTCAAGTAAGGGCACTATATTAGGTATGGGCACTATGTCAGGTAACGTCTATATATCAGTTATGGGCAATATGTGAAATATGGGCACAATATCAGGTATGGGAACTATGTCTGGTAAGAGCACTATATCAGGTATGGGCACTATATCAGGTGTGGTCATTATATCAGGTAAGGGTACTATATCAGGTATTGGCACAATGTCAGATAGGGGCACTATGTCAGTTTAGGGCACTATATCAGGTACTGGCACTACATCAGGTATGGGCACTATGTCAGGTAAGAGCACTGTATCAGGTATGGGCACTGTGTGAGGTAATGCTACTATATCAGGTAGGGTATCAGGTAAAGGCATTATATCATGTATGAGCAATATGTCAGGTAAGGGGACTATATCAAGTACGGGCACTATCTTAGGTATTGACACTATGTCAGGTAAGAGCACTATATCAGGTATGGGCACTATGTCGGGTAAGGGTACATAAGGGCACTATATCAGGTATGAGCTTTATCTCACGTGTGGGCACTATGTCAGGTAAGGGCACTATATCAAGTATGGGCATTATGACATGAAGAGTATTATATATGGTATAGGCACTATGTCATGTAGAGGATCTATATCAGGTAGGGGTACTATATCAGGTACTGGTGCTCTATCAGGTATGGACACTATGGCAAGTAAGGGCACTATATCAGGTATGGGCACTATGTCAGGTAAGGGCTCTATATCAGTTATGGGCAATATGTCAGATATGGGCACTATATCAGGTATGGGCACTATGTCTGGTAAGAGCACTATATCACGTATGGGCACTATATCAGGTGTGGTCAATCAGGTGTGGTCACTATATCAGGTAAGGGTACTATATCAGGTATTGGCAGAATGTCAGATAGGGGCACTATGTCAGTTTAGGGCACTATATCAGGTGCTGGCACTACATCAGGTATGGGCACTATGTCAGGTAAGAGCACTGTATCAGGTATGAGCACTGTGTGAGGTAAGGCTACTGTATCAGGTAGGGGTACCATATCAGGTAAAGGCATTATATCATGCATGGGCAATATGTCAGGTAAGAGCACTATATAAGGTATGGGCACTATGTCAGGTAAGGGCACTATATCAGGTATGGGTACTATTTGAGTATGGCCACTATTTCAGGTAAGGGCACTATATCAGGTATAGACACTATGTCAGGTAAGGGAACTATGTCAAGTATGGGCACTATCTCAGGTATGGACACTATGTCAGGTAAAGGTACTATAGAAGGTATGGGCACTTTATGAAGTATGGTCACATTCTAACCCTTGTTGGAGTTGTTTAGTATCTGCCAGTAGTTAAGTGCCCAGACTGCAGTCATCAACAAACATACATAGCCACACTTGAGTGGTAATTGGCCTTGATCTCTGCAAAGTAAATGCAGAAAAGTGGCCAGCACTGAAACCTGTGGTACCTCTTTGGTTACCAATTTATGTTTGGAGAGGATAGTAGTCACATTCATATCTGGAGGTATTTTGCATACCGAGTTTGTAATTCAAGGACTACATAGGATTTTCCATTAATTTTAATTAATTTTCCATTAATGACAGATAATGGCATATACCTTGTTCAGTTTGAGGTAAGCCGTATGGATTGTATGACCACTGTCACCTTTTCAAAGAAGCTTAACTAGGTTCAGGGGACAGAACAACACCTGTCCTTTTCAAAATTGAAATAATAAAGTTCTAGATCAGTTAAGATGTCTATATCTGCATTAATGACTTCTCTTGTGACACATTCCTTGGTTTTGCATTTAAGGCCGGTGAGTTCTATTAGCCAGGCATTCTTTTAGCTGTACAGTTGTGGTTTCTAGAAAGTAAGTCTAGCTGGTTTCTTTAGAGGTTGTGCATGTCTGACTGCCTAAAACTGCTCTAGTCATATCCAGACACTCCTGCTGTTATCAAGGTGTCAGTCATGTTGCTATAAATATAGATTGTTACTGTATACATCACAGTGGTTTCACTAAATACATTTGAGAATGCATTCTGGTCATCACAGGTTTATAGGTAAGAATATGTGCTTGTAAAATATATAGTCAACAAAGTTTTGTAATTGATAAAAGTTAGTAATGGGTTCTTAGTCTTTTGTTTTTTTTACTAGATGTTACTTTGGCAAGGGGTAAAAAATGCAATGTTTGAAAAAAGGTGGTATGATGCCAGCTTGCAGGAAGAGGTTAAAAATACGTTTTTTTTTTTTTTTGTTAAGCAATGGTACGCAAAAAAAACATAATAACACAGCAGCAATAACCAAGCGAGTATTCAACAGATCGACCATCTATAAACTGTACGGAAGACACATACAAGAGGTGACCTTATATGAACATGTAACTTGACAGAAAAAAAATCATAACATTATAGAAAATGCTATCAAGCAGTACGGCATGGCCTATGGGATTATTTAATAGCCTACTTGCATGATAATATCACATGCTTAGGCTATGTAAGTATGCATGGGAACTGCAGGGTAACTTATGTTTACCTTACACCACATATGTGCACACACACAGCTTATGCCTTACTGTTAACACTCTGTACATATGTCCCTATAGAGATGATAGTTTACTTTCTGATGGATGTATACCCCTGTAGTGACATTAGTTTATTTTCTGATGGACGTATACCCCTATAGAAGCAATAATTTATTTTCTGATAGATGTATTCCCCTATAGCAACAATAGTTTACTTTCTGATGGACGTATACTCTTACAAAGACAATAGTTTAGTTTCTAATGGATGTCTACTCCTGTAGAGACAGTATTTACTTTCTGATGGATGTATATCCCTATAACAACAATAGTTCACTTTCTGATGGATATGTACCCCTATAGAGACAACAGCTTACTTTCTGATGGGCTTATACCACAAGCAACATACAACTTTGGCTAACTGGAATCACACTTTTTTTATCTCCATCTGTAAAATGTTGGCATATTTCCTTAAGGAAGAACCTCAGTTTTTCAACTGCTACCAAGGCATTTTCTCCTGTCAGAAGCTATGTACAGACTGGTTATAACAGAAACCTGTATTAGCCAGACTGTATGTGACTCAATCATGCTAGAGCATGTTAACAAATCTGATAAAACCTACATTATATCCATTCTGTAGAGGACGGCCTAGTCACTTTCTCTTTTAGTTCCTTACCAAAATATTATAAATTGAGAATGTTTTTACAAGTTAAAAATAAATGTAGTCATTCATAAATCTGTGGACAAAGCATTATCAGTAAGGCTGGATGAAATGTGTTAAATCTGGCACCTGTCTTCTTATATTTACACCCCCCTCCCATGCTGAATCCAGTCACTACCTTTCTGTTTCTATGTCTACCCTCCCATGTACTGAACCTGATACCTATCTTCTTATCTCCATATCCCCTTGGCCTGTCATTCATCAGGATTCCTCCCATTAGAATTAAATCCATTCATTCTGCAGGGAGGAGATTTATTTTCTCTCTTAGATCTCCTAGGGTAAGACACATCCAGAGGGACCATCTTGCAGGCGAACTTCAAGGAATTTGATGGTCTCACTGGTGTTCCAACTTTGAGAGTATGTTTCTATAACTAGCCCTAACCTCTCCCATTGTGTAGTGATGTGGGCACCTACAGCAATGTAGGGACCACCTATGCCCCACCCACAGTTCATATAATGACCCTACACATCCAGCTGTCAAGGGTTATCATCACCGGCTTGGTTGACCATGACTACATCACCCATGCATTGGCCCCCACCTGTATGATTCTGACCATGCCCTTTCACAAGGATCACATCTGAAAACTATTACTAAAACTTTCCAGAACCAACCCACCTTCCCTGAGGCTGGGTAGACGTATCCTGCCCTGGACCCAAAACACTAATTAAGCCCAGGTAATCTAAATAATAATCAGAGCTTGGTTTGGTATGGCTCGGTGCTTACTTTTTTGTCAGGTTTTTTCTCATAGCTTTTTAGTTTTTTTGTGTGAAATGTATTTGAAATAAAAAAATTGGGCAGATGGTTTGTAGAAAAAAAATATTGTACAGTGATAGGTGAGGAGGAGCAGGTGTGCATTTCATTTATATCTGAGTTTATGGATGTTAACAGAAAGTTTTTGTACTCCTATGCAAAAAGGGAATTTCCTGAAGAAGCAATAGGGGAGTCCTTGGACTGTGATATGACTATTGCTTGGACTGTGATATGACCAGTTTGTTTTTTTGACATTTCTTCCCCAATCCTACTCAAGAGAAACCTGGATCAATTAATGGAAAATGGTAGCCTGTAAAAGTTGTCCTAGCTTGCATATACACCACACAACAATGTCTAAGGCACATACACCTGTGGGATACAATTGTGTTGCATGGCTAGGCTTATACAGGCTCCAGTGGTCGTTAGCCTAGTATAATCCTATGAACAGCTTGGAAGAGGCACCTGGGACTGAGAAGTTTATTTATAGTATATACTATCTTGGAAGCATTTATTTGCATTTTGTGATATTTCCTGAGATCTAGATAGTTTTGATGCAGTTGGTTATTGGGTCGGTTATCTTCCCAAGTTTTTTAAATGGTAACTGTGCTTGATTAATTGTTTCAGGTTTCTACAAAGCTGTACTTGATTGTGTTATCTGTCTTCTCACTGTTTCTGGAAACTGGCTGTTCTGGATTATTTGTTACTTGTTAGTGAAGTATGTAAATGCAGAGAAAACACTGAAAACTGAATAAAAATAAAAATTGCGGTTCACGGACTCTACTGGCAACAAATTTAGATGAAAGAAGCCCACGATGCTGGAAAATCACACAAATCCTTTATTCTTTAAAATGTGATAACCTGTTAGAGCTTTCATTTAAACAAAGGGTTAAACTTCATCAGGTTTGATGAAGTTTAACACTAACCCTTGGATTCTGCAGGCCTTGCATGGTGTACAGGATTAGTGCAGGAGCTCCAGCAGGCAATATGTCTGCCGTGCGATCCAGGAATAACCTGTAGGGGCGTGCTCCTGCATTAGTCCTGCACGGACTCAACCCCTGCATGCAAATTACCCAATTTGCAGGAGAAATCCATGCAAATAAGGTGAATTTTTGATCCAGGACGCTGGAAACCGGCCGTGCAGGACTAGTGTAATCTGTAGAAATGCACTCCGCCAGTAACAGAGTACATTTCTGCAAATTACAAAATGGAGCCATGACAGCTCCAAATAAAGTGTGGATATCATGTAAAAAAACATGCCAATGGCCAAGTATAAGGCCATTAGCATGGAAAACACTTGAATAAAAAAAAATCAACTTTGTTTTTTTTTAGCAGATCTCAATGTTTAAGCATAGGGCAGCGGCGCGCAAACGGGACTGGGGGGGAATAAGAAAATAAACCTAAAATAAGCATTCTAACTAAAATCACTATTCTGCCATTATACCCAATGGCAGGCAGAAGACAACATGACCAGTGAATAGTGGTTGCTAAGGGGGGAGGCGCAATATGGGACATGTAGCTATGCATTAGCAGTCAGTCCTATGCAAATGAGGGGAATGATAGTGAATCCCACATTTCATCTGCATGCTAGTCAGCTCCCAACAGTGTAAGAGCAGGAATAGCTTGGTGCAAGCCTAGGCATTAGCTTACATCATATCAGGCATACTGTAAGCGGATTGGTGCCCTGTGACTCGGGTTTGCTCCTAGCTTAGCACAGCTAGGCAAGGGTGTGTGTCAGAGGCTGCCTAGCACTCTTTACATTGCCTAAGCTGGTGTGTGCTCCATGCACCGGGTTTTAAAGGAAAAAAAAAGTAAACCAGGAAATAACAGCTTGGTGTACATTTGAGCACTGTTTTTGCACGGCGCGCCCCTGGGCTTAAACAGGAAGACAATGGGAAAGTAAAACAGCTGTAGGAAGGTAATCTAGGAGAACTAGCATAGCTGGCAGGTGAAATGTATCAGAACCAGCCAATTACACAGGCAACAGACCAGCCCAGCCCAGAACACTACTATAAACTATGCAAACACCTTTCCCTCTGGTTTTTCCCATACTCTACACCACTGGTGTATACAAGCGGGGAAGTTTTAAGAAGCAAAACAACAAAATTATAGGTGCTGCAATAGCTATCATACAACAACATGTGGAAGAGGCTGAGGGTGGTGAGGATGTTAATGCTGTTGACCTGCCCACAGTGAGGAGACAGAGAAGAGTGTACAGACCCAGAGTAACCTACCAGGGGCTACATGAGCTTGAGATAGTGGAGCGCTATAAGGTGGACAGGGACCTCTTACTGCAAATTGTTGAGCTGTGCCGGCCACACCTGACACACAGAACTAACAGAGGGGAACCCATCCCAGTGGATACCAAGGTACATGTAGGCCTAAGAATACTAGCTGCAGGTACCTTCCAAAGGCCAACTGGGGATATGATGGGGATCTCACAGGCATTAGCATCCAGGGTACTCCACCAGTTCCTGGATGCCATGTCAGCACATGCCGGTGAGCACATATATTTCCCCAACATCCATGAGGCGCTGGCCAGCAATATGGAACTGTTCCACCAAATAGCAGAATACCCTGAGGTAGTGGGTGCTATAGACTGCACACACATACACATCAAAGCACCACCCATTGAGCAGGGTAGGGTCTACATCAACCGCAAGGGATACCCCTCCATCAACTGCCAGGTCATGTACAATGCCCAGGGCATAATAATGAATGTGTGTCCCCCCACAATCTTAAGTAGAAATGTAGTAACAGTCAGTTGTGCCCCCACACTCCTATGTAGACATGTAGAAACAGTCAGGTGTGCCTCTTCCCCCAATCCAGCGTAGAAATGTAGTAACAGTCAGGTGTGCCCCCTCGCAGCCACTGTGCAAAAATGTAGAAACAGACAGCTGTGCCCCCTCCCCCAATCCTGTGTAGAAATGTAGTAACAGTCCAGTGTGCCTCCCTCCCACAATCATGTGTTGGAATGTAGAAACAGTCAGGTGTGCTCCCCCCAACCCTACTTAGAAATGTAGTAAAAGTCAGGTGTGCCCCCCAAACCTATTTATAAATGTAGTAATGGTCTGGGGTGCCCCCCCAAGTTGATGTACACATGTCATAACACTCAGGTGTGCCCCCCACAACCCTATGTAGAAATGTAATAACATGTATGTGTAGATATAATACCAGTGAAGCACAGATGCACAGCGGTGGCCCAGGCAGCAGGATAGGTTGTAGCATCTGCATAATATGCAGGTATGTGTGTGTTAGGTTGGTGTGTGTTTCATATTTTGTGAGAGTGGTCAGTATGTACGCATGTTGAGGTAAGGCGTGGTGGCCATTGCCCACTACTGCTGATGACAGGGACAAGTCCTCACAACTGCAGTGCCAAAGGAATACCCACCAGTATAACACATGCTAGCAGTAAGCCTTTGTAAATGTATGGTGGTAAAATGTGTCACCATCTGAAAGACTAACATGGCATGGCTGTTGGACTAGATATACAAGCAGTACACAGGGGGAAGTACCCCAGACATACAGTATATATTGTGTCACTGTGAAATGAAGACACCCTTGGAATTATACATACAGGTATGCATCACATTAACTGGTCCTGTAGTAGGGGATACCAGTGTTGTCTGCCCGAAAACTTGCAGATCACAAAGGATGTAGGGCTGATGTGTTGGGAAACAGCTAATGTACCTGCACATGCCAGCATACCTGGAATGCCCAATGCATATCTGTGTGTCAGACGCAAGTAGTGTCTATACCACACATGCACGCAGCTCACATAAACACCACCCACAGGTACCTCTCCAGTCGTATCCCTGCTCTGAGGAATGGGTACAATATGACCCCACCTGTATATGGCAATATCGTAAGAATTCAGCATGCAGTGCAGGTGTCCCATGCAGGTGTGTCACTAGGTGTATGTAGCACCCTGCCAGCATCACACCACATGAGCAAGACTGATAGAAGGTATTGGCATGAACACTTAGCACACCTACCCTGTCACACCAGGGGAATATACTGTATGGCGTTAAGAGACTGTAGGACTGACAGAATGCAATGGCCTGCCACATCTGGCCTGCATCAACACCAAATGAGCCACAGGCCTCTGTCAAGGGCCTGTGTCTCATATGTACTGCCAATGCATGTTATGTCATGGACACCCAAATAACAATATACACTCCACATAAGCCATATGCAAGGCCATGTGGTCAAACCACAGTAACATGTCCACCATGTCCCACTGCATGAACTCTGGACCAACACCAACACACAGCTGTGATGGGGTGATAACCTTGGGGAAAGTATCAGAGAATGTATGCATAATGTAAGGAAGAGGATAGAATAACAGAGAGGGGGTGGCAGCATGGACAGCATGGAATGTGCAAGGTCCGTAACAAAGCTGTGTGCACACACTGTCCCTGGCTGCAAACTCATAAATGGGTGGCTACATACCTGCCCATGCACCACAATAGGGGTAATGTCCTGGCTCATGACCCCTGCCTCTGGGTAACCTGTGTGAATCTGTACAGCTGTGAGGTATTGCCACAGCAAGATAAGGCCATACTGTCATGTTGATGGATGTACAAGTATGGGATCCTCTGCCGGCACTGTACCAATGTGCTACACAGACCCAGCAGCAAGTGTCTGCAGCTCCCCCTCCAGAATGGCATAACTTACCATGAATATGTAGGCATCTGCCCACAATACCACACACAGCTGCAATCAACCTTGTCCCCCAAGACATCACTGTGAGCAGGAATGTCCACCTGACAGTACATGAGGATAGAAAACATCACAGTGTATAACAGTACACATGTCTGAATATCTCTGCTAACAGCAGTACCATGCAGCTGAAGCAGCACAGACACAATCACCTACAGTACACACTATCCCCTGCACACTTTGTCCCCATATTACCAAATGATCGATGGATACCCTGCAGAAACACTTTGCTACCTGTAGGTGTACATCACAAGGGTCTGCACTGGAGTACAAACTACCTGGAATCGATCCACACATTCAATACAGAAGGGCATACTGGGCATGCTCACACACTTAAACAAATGGCGCCCATGTCAGCAAACAACAGTGGACCATACATATCTGGCAGTTACAGATGTTAGTGCAGACAATCCTCAGTATGCACCAGTCATGCTTTTCACACACAGTGGATAGGAATACAGACATATATCCAAGGACATCACACTATAATAAGCCAAAAGTAGATGCACATTGATGTGTGGAAGAGAGTAACTGTGACAAGGAGCCATCCATTATGAGGCCTGTCCCACCCAGCACACAGCCAAATGGCTACAACCACATGAGGTCTAACTGTCACTCACTGTAGACATTAGCCACCGGTATCTGTCAGCATTACACACTATGTGGTGCAACTGCTAGCTGTGCAATATGACTGCACAAGGAAGTAGTCATCTAGCAGCTGTATACACTTATCTGTGGAATATACCCCTGTGTGTGCCCATATGTGGTGTGTCAACCTCTAGATGAATGGGTTATGGCCCGTGCACACACACTGCCCTCCCCATAGCCCTACTATGACAAGGCTGCTGAGGTCATCCACTTTGAAATACACCTTTGGGAAAGTTGTAGCGCCATAATCTCTGTGGTGTGTCCTATATCTGCATGTTGCTGTAGTGTGATAAACTAGTTAGGTAGAAGTTCTAATCCCAGACATGGAAACTGTGTGTGTGTGTGTGTCTGTGTAGAGAGCAATGCTTTTTAGGCTAGTCACACTCATTACAATTCAAATGTCCTACTTTGGCAAGGCTGCTGATGTCATTCATTGTGAAATATACCTTTGGGGAAGAAGTTCTTTTGTAATCCCATGGCACGTCCTATAACAGCATAATGCCGTGGCAGGTGTGGATGTTTGTGTGTGTGTTTCTATGTCTTTGTAGGGAGCAATGCTTTTTAGGCTAGTCATACTCACTACAATTCAAATGCCCTACTTTGGCAATCCTGCTGATGTCATTTACTGTAAAATACATCTTTAGGGAAGGAGTACTCCAGTAATCCCCATGGTGCGTCCTATAACAGCGTAATGCTGTAGTGTGATATAGAACTCTGGTAGGGGTTATATTCCCACACATGGCAGTTGTGGATGTTTTTGTGTGTGTTTCTATGTCTGTGTAGAGAGCAATGCATTGTAGGCTACTCACACTGACTACAATTCAAACGCCCTACGTTGGCGATCCTGCTGATGTCATTCACTGTGAAATACACCTTTGGGAAAGGAGTACTCCAGTAATCTCCATGGTGCATCTTATAACTGCGTAGTGCTGTAGTGTAATAAACTAATTAGGTAGGAGTTCTAATCCCAGACATGATAGGTGTGTGTATGTGTGTGTGTATGTGTGTGTGTGTGTGTGTGTGTGTGTGTTTGTGTGTCTGATTGTCATTTGTATCCTGTGTGGAGGTGGTTGTGAGTGTGTAACAACTAGACTCAATGTGGAGGCGGGTTTTGCAACTTTCTTATATGGTGTATATATCACAATGTCCACTGTACATGGATAACAGATGTGAAATAGCAGAGAGGCTGGGGTGTAAATCCATACCCCTACATGTGACATCAAGGCCAGGCGAACAAAGTTAGCAACCCTTGTATTACCCAGAGAACACAATCAACCCATGTCTCATACACACACACACACACACACACACACACACACACACACACACACACACACACACACACACACACATGCCTAGGCAACAGCTACTGTGTTGGTAGTACCCTGAATATTGCCCACTGATAGTAACCATGATGTGATTGCAGTGGGCTACAGAGGGCATGGCACCCTGTCCATCAGTCCAATATGCATTTACATGCCAACATTGCACCTTCCCTATGTTTCCCACTGGACACCTGCAACACCTGTGGTGCCATCAAATGTGACCCACAAAAGACATGCTATGCCTGAAAAACATGCCCTGTATGGACAGGTGCCACTGACACCAGGGAATACATGTATCATGCTATCAGTGTAGGTGCAGGGTGAACCTGCTGTTCATTAACAGTTCCCACCACATGAGGCCAGGACTGGCACATCTGATGATAACAATCTGTGTACACAACATGGGCCAGACACCCCAGGTACAGTTACACATGTCACTGTACATGCATGTGGGAGGTTTGCACATCTCAGATACTGTCCATGTCATGGACTAAGGAACACATACATGGTAAGCAATGCACAGCAATGGCCACACACAATAGTTACCCAGGTGACTGGATGGTGAACACAATATCCACCTGTGTGGGAAAATCCAGACACTACACCCCTGAGCCACACTGCAGACCATTGTCATGTGGCCTGATGCCAAGGTATACCCATCACCTAACCTTGTATAGTCATCTGTCACAGTCGACCACTACACACCCATAAAGCAATACACCCATGCTTGTCACTACTGGCACCATGTGTCTGTGGGTGTGGTGTATGATGCCTATGACCACATTCACACTCACTACAACCCCCATTGGCATACTGAAGCATGCTGTTTGATGTCAGGCACCTCCACATACCCTTTGCCCATATAACCTCTGTATAACCCCTGTGGTGCATGTGATACCTGCACAGTACTGTGTTGTGGCAATCTAATTAGTGATGAGTTGTATTCCTGACTCTACCAAGTGTGTCATTGTGTGTGGGTCCCTATGAGAGTGTAGCTGTGTTGACGCTGATACCTGTTCATGTGGACAGGCACGTGTACTACACCTACAGTATAGCTACCATAGAACTGTTGCAGATGCCACTCACCATAGGTTGATAGGTTCATAGGTTGGTACTAGGCTATCGGCCCTATGGTCTATGCAAGCCTAGCCATAACAATTCCCTGGATATTTCTTCCCAAAATATTGCATATACATTTGGAGGGCTCCTCAACATGTAACCTATGTGATGTATCCAATAACTGCATAGACATGTTATAGTAATACATAGTCAGTCAGGGATTTGATACCCTGTACTGGTAGGTGTTTGACATAAACATGTTTAAGTTTTACTCTCCCACCCCTCCCTGGCTTTTCTTTGCCTCTGTCTGCCTCTCTCACTCCATCTCTGGTGGATGTGGAGACTTACACCTGCTTTGCTTAGGCAGCAGCATGTGTATTGTAAGTGATGCTCATGATTAGCTGATGGCCTCTGCATGAATTGCAGCCCTCCTCTAGCTGATTGCATGTGGAACAGCTGTGGTAACATTCCCAAAGCCAATTGTATGGAAACACACTCCAATATCTAGGAACATCATGTTGGTGTTGGGCCTTTTCATTCACTGTGAGCAGGAACTAGATCTGTTGTTTGGCAAACAGCATCACAGATGGATTGGGGATTTACCTCTAACAACATACACTGTGGAAACAGACCAACACACAAAAGGGGGATGTGCCTGATGACTACAGACTATGAGTGCTGCTATACTGCAATTGGAGTAATGTTGGTTTAACAGGGTGTGTGTGGATATGGCCATCCTACATGTTTTAATACCTGTCATGTCAGTGCTATGTTTATGAGGAATCCCCATCTGTAGGGTAATCTGCAGATTGGGCAGTGTGTGATGCCTGGTGTTTCCTGTGTTACCCACAGAGCACCTATATGTGAACTGCAGAAGGTAGTGTGAGGATTGCAGTCAGTAGATGAGGACAGCATTGAGAGTTACTGACTTCATATCCCTCATAGGACGGATCTAGGACTATTGAATGAAAGTTCAATAGTCCAAATCCAAAATAACCGAAGCACTTTAACAAAAGCGCTTTCACCAAAAAAGCACTTTCATTAAAGTGCATTAGAAAAAAAAAACACTAAATCTTCCTTTATGCAGGTGGGCAAGCCCACTGCACCCCCCCCTACTTTTATATTTTCACTCCGAGTTCGCACTACAGTGGGGAAAAGGGAAATTTCCCTTAACCGCACCGTAGTGTGACCGGCACAATGAGCACACTTATCCGAAAGTGCTGCTTCGATGAACAGCACTTTCGGTTAAGTATGTTCGGTGATTTCTGCTTCAGCAGAAAGTGCCTTCAGGGATCTGTATGGATCACCATAGGACATATGTTGCAACAAACCCTGTTACAACAGTAAATGTAGGAGGGTATCACAGCAACATTTCAATATCGGCCTTGTGTTTGTGCCTCCAGCCGCATCCCTGTCAACCTTTGTACATATGTCATGCAGTAAGAGGTGTATATGTTCAGTACACCATATTTACTGACATCATATATGATAACAAGCCAATGAGATATCACACTGCTACACAAGTTATGTATAGCAGGGGTTATATTTGAGGACATAACCTGGGCATTTTGTGGTTGTGTGTACAGTACTGAGGTCTGTGTACTTATGGTGATTGCCGACAGTGTGAGTACTGTGAATATGTAACTTGGCCTGTGTACAGACTGTGGATTCTATATTAGATCACTGAATGCTTAAAAAAGCGAATGTTGATTAATTGACCCTATGTAAGTGAAAGCTTACAATGTCGAACTGTCAGGACAACGATTTTTTTCCAAGGGAAAAAAAATCACTGTTCCAGCAAAAAAAAAAAAAGAAAAGAAAAAAGAAAATACTTTAAACATTACATTAAGTGGGGGGCTTCGCCCCACACACCCTTGGGGCTGTGCCCCCCACAAACCCCTATTTAAATATACCAACTCTGAGACCGCACTACAGTGCCAAAAATGGTAAAGTAACGAAGCAGCCAAGCAAATTCTTTCCCAGGGAAAGAATTCGCTTAAAAGCCGCTTCAATATTTTGCCTTTTCAGTCTTTTAAGTTCGACCAAGGCGCATTCGAAAGAATGTGTCTTCGGTTTTCTAATAGGAACCCACAGACTGTGGTAGATGTCATTGTTCTTGGTCCTGTTCTATCTGATGTTGCATGCTGCTCCACTGTATGTTACCCTATGGCTTACATGTTTCTAGGGCCAAACACACACATGCCCCACACCACAGACAGGGATTAGACCACACTGTGTAGTGGCCCAGTATATGTAGGATTGGTGTGTAAGTGGCACATATGAGGATGGTGTTGATCAGATAGTCCATATACTGTAATATTATGCTAGCTTACCATATGTGGCTGTGTTCACATTGGTTGTGGTTATGCACTTTCACACAGGTGTCTGTTACTCTGTGATGTGACATGCCTGTAGAGCCTGTTATCTATGCAGGTACATGTGTTTTCCCCCATAGGAAATGTAGACCAGTGTTGAGGCAGTCTGCCTGTACCCTGCACAGTGCTTTGTTACATACTTAGCGGCTTAGTGTACTTACCCAGTGAGATGTCATGTCCAGATACTTGCCAGATGTACTGCTGCTGGGCCACCATAACAGTCATGTATGTCAGACAAAGCAATGGGATGCTGTACAGATGTATGTCACTTACTAGTGGGTAGTATGTGGCCATGGCACCTCTGTACCAGTGGTTATTATGTGTCAGGACAGACACGGGTGTATGAATGCATAACCTAGGGGGGAGAATGTATACCAGTATTTACGTGATATACCCATCTACAAAGCTGTTAATATCCACATTGTCAGGCTTGATCCACATGTCTTGCACTAAGGGGATCTGTGTATACCTCTGGACTGACCAGAGTGCGTCTATTGGCCATATCTCTGCGGTAGTCCACAGGAGCATTACTGTGCTAGCAGTGGTACAAAACTATGATGTCCATAGGATGTCTGTCAGTAGCGAATGGTGCACATCTTAAAAGCAGATACGACCTCCCATACACACCATGTCTGTGAAGATAATCCCTAGTACAGTAGCAATAGTCTACAAATATACCTGCAATACATACCTGACATTCCCTTGTGCTAAGAGGTTGGGACTACTGGGGCTGAGGTAGGGCTCCACTCCATGTTCAGGACATATGGTGAACATATATGTATATATAATTATCCATATATCTATATAGATATATACACATATACATATCGACATACATAGATGGATTTGTATATGTAAATATATATATATATATATATATATATATATATGTATATATATATATATATATATATATATATATATATATATATATCCATATATATATATATATATATATATATATATACAAACACTCATATATATACACAAAGCAATATATGTCTACACGGGTTCCTCTCTAATGGCCGAATTAAAGGAACGCCGAATTACACATTACCAAGACAGGTGTGCCAAACGTACACAATGACGATTATTTTAATGGCCGAATAACACTATGCCGAAGCACACTACAATGGGGAAAGGGAATTTATGTGTTTCCTCACTGTAGTGTGGTCTCAGAGTTGGTATATTTAAGTAGGAGGGGTGTGGGGGGGCACAGGTGGGAGGAGCCCCCCTGCAAAACATTTCTTATTAACTACTTACATAGATACATATGCACATATATGTATGGATATCAAAATATATATCGACAGTAATAGGTATATCAGACTAGATATGTATGCACATATAGCTATAGATATCTACATATATATACCCACATAAATAGGCATATCTGTACCCATAAGATATGCATACATATATAGTTATATATACATATATGTATGTATGTATGTATCATATATATATATATATATATATATATATATATATATATATATATATGTGTACATATATCCATATATACATATATATATGTGTGTGTGTGTGTGTGTGTATATATATATATATATATATATATATATATATATATATATATATATAGATAGTTATACACACATACGAAGAGATGTACACATGGCCATATATATGTTGCACTATACAGATGTGTATACAGACTTATGTATGAGTATACATGTGTATGTGCATGTAGACATATTTAGACCTATTATATGTATGTATATAACCATATTCCTGTCATGTGTAAACCTCATAGTTGTGTATTCCCTTCCAGATGTATCTCACTGTATGTATCTACTATGTGTACATTATTATAAAACAACATATTTAATGCAACAGTTATATTAATAACAAGGACTACACCATTTAGGAAGTAAAGGCAATTGTTCAATACTACTCAATACACGTATTGGCTGCTATATTGGTAAAACAACAGCTGTTTTCACAGTGGTCATGGTGTAGTGGTTAAGTGTTGTGACTTTAATGTACAGCGTCCTGGGTTCAAGACCTGCAAGTCTGTTCATTTTGTTGCTGGGCCGAACAAGGGTTGTTGGATACAGAGTGGTTAAGGCAGTTTTGAACAGCTTTAAGTGGTTTTGTGCAAAGCTAAGTGGTGCTAAGCTATGGGTAAATGTACGGGCACTTACACAGTGTAGGCTACGGTAACCAGTGCGCAAATCAACTCAGCTGTTATATTGCAGCAATGTTGATACTTGCTAAGCATGGCTCAGCCCTGGTAACCAGGTCACACCACCCAGTCTGATAACATAGCAGGGTAATGACATTTGTAATAAGTGTGTATAATGCCATGTACAATACATATGCCTGTGTCTGTCATTACATAGCAAGGGGTGTGAGTGCCATGTGTGGGACACAAATGTATATGAGGCCTGTACAGCACTGTTATCCATGTGAATGTGTTACATACAGGGGTAGTAGCCCAGGGTACATGCTGTTACACTGGCATGTAGTGTATCATGGCAGTACTACTGTTGACAGTGCTTACCAGGCATGACCAGAGTGCTAAATGTAGTACTGACAACAGGCACACCTGCAGGCATAGCTGGACTCTGAGGCCTCCCTGTTGTATCCCTGGAGTGTGAGCTGTGTCACAGTATATACTTCTTACTGGGTAATGATCTGACATGTAGAATGTAACTGTAGACTCCCATCTGCACAGAACATGTTAGTAAGGGCTTATGACATGTAGTTATGGCATACATAGTGTTGTCAAACATCAACACATTCATCCTGCTGCATAGCTACATGTCAAGCTGATGAATGTCAGTCCCTGTACAGATGTGCAGATGGCAGATATCCAGCTGGGTTATGTACAGGCAACCTAAGCTTGATTGACACTGACATGTCTGCCCAGCTGTGTAAGAACTGGCACATACAGGAGATGTCACCCTGTATGCACCACATGCCATGTGTACCTCCACTACACTACCACAGTCAACAGAACATGCTTGGGTACAGGTCTCCATCACAGACACTAACCATGTGTTGTAATGCATGTTGTACATATGTCAATTTGATCACCTCAGTGGCCATGTGCAGGAGGCACCTAGAGGATTGGCTGGTGCATGTCATTCTCACCCTGAGGGTCACAACAGTAGTGTTTGTTGATAGATTGCCTGCTGCCACCTGGCAGGTGGCAGGATGCCACTGCACACACAACCCCTACACAACCTATCTCCCCTTGGACAATAGCTAGGTACACGGCTATGACCACCTGCAGCGATGCATCCCTGTAGTGACACATGTGTATGTGTGCATGACTGAGTATAGCAGTGTCTGTGTGTTAGCACACCAGTACTTGGGATTTCCATGATGGCCTTCACAACCAACGCAACACCCATTGCCATAGTCAGTTGTGGCTGCTGCTGTATGGGACAGTACATGTACCCTGTTATGCTCCTCTCCCTACCAGCTACATGAGCCTTGCAGTACCAGCACAACAGTGTTGTACAAATGGGTTGATAGGCATGGGATACCTATTGTGTTCTGGCATGTGTGTGTAGTTGTGCATGTCCGTATATCTGTAGGGTACAGCATTCCGAGGCCACATACTCCTATTACGATACCCATTGCCACACAGTAGTACAGATAGTGTTGTTGCTGCCCATAGGTGAGACATGCAATGCAACACCCTACTACACATGTGCATTAGATGCATATCACTGTAGTATCACTATTGGGGTATACTATGGGTTGTATCACAGTCACGGCCAATGTGTGATGGTGAGTATGGCAGAATGTCATCATGGTTTTCAGGGAGTACAATATCCACTGGGGGATGTGGGTGCTGTGTACACTGCCATTACACCAAGGTACACCCGGTATATGTCCCATGTACCACGTTATGGTTACCACTATCACCATCAAACATACAGGTAACTGATACCACAATCCAAGCCAGTCATGCATGTACTGTGTGCAACCTACCAGTAACACAGTGGAAACATGGTCAAGTTAGTTAGCAGTGATAGGCCCTGGTATCTCAGATGTGTGTCTGCCTGTTATGTGTCTGTTAATGTGTATATGAAGGTATATGAAAGTATGTCACACTATGTATTGTCTATATACACCCATTACATCCCCCATTAGAATACTGTATATGTCTGGGGATGTTCTGCATGTAACATGTATCCTGGGACACACCTCACCCAAAACACTGTGTGGTGTGTGCAATGTAAGCCACACACTTCAGTATCACTACATAGCTAGGTAGGGGTCTAATCACAGTGTTGCCAAGTAACAGTGTGCATGTATGTGGATGGGTCTACATCAGATTGCAGGGTATACTCGCCTCAGTGGGTCACCTGTCCATGTGGCACAGGCAATAACCATTTTAGTAACCTGTGACATGTGTTCAACTCTACACCAGATATGTCACAGCAATGGTATCACCACAGTGCCATACCCCATTGTGGAATATGACTGCAGACCATCCTCGTGCTGACACATGTACACCTGCAACACAAATGGATAACTTTATAGGGATCACAATCAACCAGTGTTACTAACAGCTATAATGCATAATTACTGGATGGCTACACTACCTGCCATATATGCATTACACTTTACTCCTTACAACATGTTACACTGCAGTACTGTGATACTTTGTAGTACAGTCACCATGTGCATCAGAACCATATTATCCTGTCCCTGCATTGATGGTATGGATGACAGAGATGTGACACAGGTATAATCATATGCACAGCGTGTGATGTTGGTTTGCCAGAGGCCGAGGGTGGGCCATACATTTGACACCATGTGTGTGGGGGAGGGGTGTACTGTGGTGAGATTAGGATGGTGCTGTGGTGTGTGTAAGCAAGGGGTTGCCCTAGGTGTGTATGTATAGTGTGTGGGTATGCATCCACACAGTTCTGCCATGTGGCTGCCCTACACAGGTGTTTATGGAAAGCTGCAGGTCATACCTGGCGGGCTGTGTGGTTCACTGCCTCCAGCCACAGACACATGGACTGTGCCTTCCAGGGGTTCCATGGGCACGTCCAGGTGCAGGCCTTGATGTGCTACTCTCATCTGCTAATGACATATGTCTGCTGGTACCAGGCCCCTCCTGGGAATGGCCAGGACTATGTGCAAGTGGCCTGCTCTAGTGTGTTGTGGACAGCACCCCCCTGCACTTCTGGGGCTGGTACTGCCACTATGGGAGACCCTTGGTGTCCTAGCACATCCACATTGACTGCCAGCTGTTGGCATTGCTGGCCTACGTCCATGCAGCTGTCGCCACACTCCCACCACACATTCAAGCACAGACAATGGTCGATGAAGGCCATCATCTCACCAAACTCTCTCTCTCTCTCTCTCTATCTCACTCTCTCTCCAGTAAATGGATTGAGCTGCTTTGAATAGATTGCAGCATCTATTTTGTAGGTGATGCACATGATCTTGTGATAGCCTCTGCACCAATCAGTGTCCTCCACTTAGTACCTGCATGCAGCATGCTGTGTAGTACTTCCAATTACCATTGTCATGGCAACCAGCTACTATAAATCCCTACATCATGTGGTCCCTTTACCTTTCCTGTATGATGGACATCCTTCTTGTGTGTGGGCATCAGTGTTACAGACAGCAGGTAGCAATACCTCTTAGAGGAGAACCTGCACACTCAGGCCAGCTACATATTTGTAGGAGGTTCCAGCACTACAGACAAATTGTGAGTAGTGATGTATGTGTTGTATAGCACTGGTGTTACAGGGATTGTGTGTACATACTAGTTTAACTTGGAATGCAGTCTGTCTGCATAGCTCTCAACTGTGTGCCTATCCTCTTGATGGCCAGAGGTGTACCTATTATGTTTTGTCTGTCCACCACACAGGTCTTGTGTCAGATATATCACTGGCAGTGTGTGTGTTGAGTGCTATCAGTACATGGCTACATCCATTTGTGTTTCTGACTTCATATTCCTGACTAAGGGTATGTTGCAGACTATCCTGTAACACCAGTGACTTGTTTAGTGTATGGCAACAGTTTTACACATATGGGCCTGTGTTCCAGCCTCTGTCTTCCACCTACATACCAGGCTTTACATGTATGACATGCTGTCACGGGTTGTTCTGTAGTGGGATGTGAGTATGTCAGGCTGCCATAACTGCCATCAGTCCACTTATGTTGTGTCCCCCATACATACTGTAGGGTTGGGGCCATATATGTGTGGGCTTCACCTACACAATACATGTGTGCCCTTATGCACTCCAGAGGCCAGTGTATGTAATAGTGGCATATGGCCCTGTAGTATTGAGTCTAGGGGGGATGCACTATAACTAACATAGGCTGTTGCAACATGTGGGGGTATCAGGGGTAAGCTGCCTTAAGGTATCTGGATGTACATTATCATACAATCCACCTTCGGTAAATGCAGGCCTATGACCTTCTGCCATACAGACTGTTCTGTTTTGTCAGTGTGATTGTGATAGTGTGAGTTACGCCTTGTTATGTAACAGTTATATATCATTGTGTCAACTGAGGTCTTTACCCCCTAGGGATTGTGTACAGAGTATAGGCAGAGGCTGCTGAACTATACATCTGCATTACTTACTGTTGATTGATTGTTATCCTGTGGCCCAGCCTGTTTTTACTATTGTGCTACTTGAAGGCCTAGGCCTGGGCAGCAAAATATGTAAACCTTTCCGGACTAGAGTATTAGTATAACTGCTTCACCGTTGCATTACTCTGTTTATATACATGTCAGTGTCTAAACAGCTATATCACATGGCATATACAACTGTAATAGTAAACAAACAAAGCTTTCCCATGTATGCAAACCTGTGTGTGGTGTTATATCTCTGTGGGTATATGTTGCAGACAACAATTGTCATTTCTATGGGTGGCGCATACAGTGTCCAGTTAAGATGGTGGTAACTGTAGGCATAGTGGCTGTTCCACATTGTGTGCACCTTCTACATATGTATCTTTCTATACATATCTCTGAGTGTGTATGTTTAGTTACATATATGTATATATATATATATATATATATATATATATATATATATATATATGTATATCTGTATCTGCATATATGTGTCTGTGTATATGTATCCTAGGGATGTTGACTGCTTCCACATTGTACATTCCCTATGGTAGCCACATTGTACTGCATGATATGTTACTGATACCAGCCTGACATCATACAGGTGGGATGGAGTACTGTTAACATCTTGTGCCCATGTCGTGTCAGGTCCTGGTTATGGGATCTGCAACAGTTGTTAGTGTATTGCAGGGCAGACATGTTTGGCTGGGGGGAGAATACCTATTCGTACAAGACATATGTTGTTTCGGGCCTCTCAACCCCATTAACGGTGTATGTGGACATATATGTGTTTCTTATGTTCCCATTGTTATCTACAGATGTATGTCCATATATACCTATATAGATATATATATCTGCTTACATATATATATATAAATCGCTGTATATATATATATATATATATATATATATATATATATATATATATATATATATATATATATATATATATATATATATATATATATATACATATAGATGTAGACATATATATCTATAGATGTATGCATATGTATGTATATATGTTCACATTTATATATATATATATATATATATATATAGATATATATATATATATATATATATATATATAGATAGATAGATATGTTATATCTATTTAGATATTACTATATATATATATATATATATATATATATATATAATATATACACACACATACATCTACATGTTGAAATACATTTCCTGTACTGTTGAATGACTGGGCTGGATGATATGTTTGTGAAAACATCAGGGTTGTATATATCTGACATGGCTTAGTGATACATCACTTTGGCTATGGTGTGTGGGGTCCTAGGTTTGAGACTTGCAGAAGCTTTTTAATTTGTTGCTGGGCAGAACAACGGCCATTGGATACAGAGTGATTAAGGCACTTTTAAGCAGTTGTAAGCAGGTTTGGGTGGGTTTACGCAGAGGTAAGCACTGCTAACATCCGGTTACAGGTTCTTATACTCAGTTAGCTTTTCAATTGCTTAACTTTTGTAGGCATTGCTTACCCCCATGAAAACAGGCTTAAACTTGCTTACTGCTGCTTAAAAGTGCATACTCCCACTTACCCCCATGCTAATTTCTTTAAAAGAAAAGAAAAAAGGGTTGACAGGAATGTGGTGAAAAAGGGGCACAAAGAGGGAATGACAGTAGGAAAAATAGCCAGGGATGTACAGGAGGGTACAGGGAAGGTCCAGAGCTGCCCATTTCTTCTACAGTAATAGCTGTGCATGTACACTGAATTTGGAGGTAGATTTGGACACTCAAACCCCTGAGAGAGGGGTGAGGACAACAATAATATGTTGTGATGCCAGTTAGACCAGATTACATGTGTCCAGTGGACATGTGTGCGAAATGGACAGCTATGTATGGGGCGAGATTTATTTTTGGAAACAGATTGCCCTTTTTTCTTTTTTTCAGGTGAGAGTGGGATGTTGGGGAGGGATAATAGGTGTATTTGGGGAGAAAGGTTGGGTTGGTTAACAGACAAGACAAACAAGATGCATACAGGAGTGGTATATGACACATGTGGGGGGCAGACACCTTGATGGGGAGAGGTGTTGGGACAAGGAAAGCCCATAAGCCCCCTAGTGGAAACAGTGGGACTGAGATCCTCACCCATGAGTAGTCACCACTGCACCTTCACAGCCATGAAGGTGGCTGTGCTGGGGGCTGAGTTGCAGAGCCAGCCTGACCCTCTAGTTTTGATATACAGCCCTCAAGCTGGCATAGCATATCTCCAACCTCCCTGCGGAGCTCACTACGCACCACGACCCGGACCTGGAGATGGGTGACAGGTTCCTGTCCACACCCGCTCTCAGCGGGGGTGAGCCCCATCCCATGAGGTGGTACCACCCAAAGGTGGTGCAGGACCAACGGACGAGGAGGTCCCGGGTTGGGCCCCAGAGGTGCTGGTGCCCGGTACCATGGCCAGCTGAGGTGAGACAGGTGGGTCCACTGGGACTAGCCTTCCCAAATGTGCTATAGTGTTGACATTTTAACATTATATGTGAGTTAATAATAGTGAACACATTGCAGGGTTAGGTATAACAGCATGCATAGATATTCCCATTCACCTAGACACCAGATTGCATAGCAAACGGAACACATGCATATATGGGACCACCGTGGTAATAACAAAAGCGTGCAGGTACATTGATAGCACCATGCCACCGGTGTTGGAGTATTTCAGTATAGCACATGCATGGAAACAGATTAAAATAATTATCAACCAATAGGACATATGTCCCAACAGAACAGTGCAGTCATTACATACCAGTTGAGGTGGGTATGTAGTTTATTGTTGGAGATATGGTGGGGGGGAGAGAAAGATGTCAGTTAACAACTAGTATATTCCTGTAGTCCACATTACTTTCCTAGTCAGTGCTGTTATCTGCACCTTACAAGTCTTACTACACTACCCTATAGCCTTAGTTTGGACAGTGTTATGGCTATCATGATCATTATACATGAACTGGTTTTACCTGCAGTATACAAAGAAAAAAGATAACACCAACACCACGATGTAGATAAAAACAGAAATAACTTTTATTCTTCAAGAACGCAAGTACTTAGACTTTCACCATAAAGGCTTTGTCAGGCAAATGAGTTTAAAATGCAACCATCTCATTTATATCATATATCAAAGTCGTCTGACAAAGATAGAACAAATTTAAAGGAACATATCAGAGTTTATTTCTGATTTCTTTTAAAGCAGGTTTCAAGCTAAAAAATTCATTTAAGCCTGGAACTGATGTGCTTTAAACCTTAAAATCCATTTATGTTTTTGCAACTCAGTATAATTAATCAAATAACCCCCTCTAACAGCCTGGTAAATATTTTGCAGTATGCAAACGTTTGCAGAAATAAACTCTGATGTTTCTTTAAATTTGTTCTAGCTGTGTCAGATGACTTTGTTTGATGATATAAATGAGATGGTTGCATTTTAAACTCATTTGCCTGATGAAGCCTTATGGTGAAAGTCTAAGTACTAGCGTTCTTGAAGAATAAAAGTTATTTCAGTTTTTTATCTCCATCGTGGTGTTATCTTTTTTCTTTGAATTTGGGAATTTTGGATACACCAACTTTATCTACGAGGTGGCCCTGTTTTTTGGATACTGCTTTTACCTGCAGTATACACCTCTTACCTGGTATACCTGTGGAGGAAATGTTTGTTAACACTAACTGTCTTTACACATACTCCCAGATTCCAGGTTGATGTTGTGCACATAGCTGCCCATGTCTTTCTGCACAGACTCTGGCCATGCCTTGACCACATGCAGGTGAACCGGGACATATCAAGACTATTGCCCTCTTTAACCTTTAGTGACTTACCATACTCTTATACAGGCTTTCCTACACAGTTATATTATGTAGCACAGTGTGGGTGACAGTGATAAGTGGTATCTTATTATTCAGAGCAACTGCAACACTCACAATTCCATACAGTACCAGAGTAAGCAGTACCAGTGCAGTGTATCAAGCTTTTTTTTTCTCGGCACATTGTTTGTATCCGACGTACCTGTGGGAGCAATGTTTGTTAGCACTACCTGAATGTTGCCACAGGAAGTACCAGATTACACATTAGTATTATGCACAAACATCTCACTCTGTTACTGTACACACTCTGGTCACAGTTAACAACATGGGGGTGTAGATAGGACATACTTGGCTTATTACTCTCATAACAGTTTCGGGAGTTGCTAGAGTGACAGGTTTGTTCTCAGATGTGTGACAATCGGTTATATTCCATGTTTGGTGCCTAGACATCTGGGATCATCCCACAGACTTCCCAGGGGAACAGGGTGACAGGCAGCAGATATGGGCCCATATACTGGACATTCTGGTCTTATTTATACAGTTGTGGGGTGTGATTCTGTATGCAGCCTACTTCCACTCCGAAGATTCAGGCCATGGCTGTGTCTGCTACAACTTAAACACTGTCCATCAGAGTTGTGTGTGCTATATAGATATTGCTGTATATCTCCTATCTGCTTTCTGTCTTATAATTCTCCTGTGGCTTTGCATTCTGACCTTGTATTACAACACTCTTATACAAGATTTCCTAGACAGTTATATTTTGTAGGACAGTGTGGGTGACAGTGATGAATAATACCTAATTATTCAGAGCAACTGCATCAGTCACAATGCCATACAATTCCAAAGTAAACAGTACCAGTACAGGGTATCATCATTCTTGTATTTCTGGGCACAGTGTTGGTATCTGACAGACCTGTGGGAGAAAAGTTTGTTAGCACTACCTGAATGTTGCCCCACACAGTACCAGATTCCACATTACTACTATGCACATACATCTCATTCTGTTCCTGTACATACTCTGGCCACAGCTTGACAACTTGGGGGTGTAAATGGGACATACGTGGCTTCTTACTCTCATAAGGTTTTGGGGAGTTGCTAGTGTGCCAGCTTTGTTCTCATAGATATGTGTCAATTGGTTGTATTTCTTGTTTGCTGACTATATGTCTGGGATCATCCCACTGATTTCCCAGGGGGTACAGGTTGACAGGCAGCAGATATGGGCCACTTTACTGGACATTCTGGACATATCTGTACAGTTGTGGAGTATGATTCTGTATGCAGACTACTACCACTGCCAGGATTTGAACCATGGCTGTGTGTGCTAAAAATACAGCAGTTCACTTCTCAGTTGCATGTGCTATTCAGATTTTGTTGTCTTCCTTTTCACTGTTTTTTGTCTATGTGCCTCTCAGTTGTACTAAATGGCCTCTGGGGATTACACCAGTCATATACAGACATTCCTACACATTCTATTTATGGTGCACAGTGTGGGTAACAGTGCTTAATACAACAGTACTATTACGTGATTGCAAATCTACATTTCCATATGATACCAAAGTATACACACATGCAGTCCAGCAGTTAGACTTTTATTGTCAGGCTATTATGCTTTTATTTACATGCAAACTATATGAGAATCTTCCTGCCATATTCTCTGGTGTATGCAGTACTTGTCTTACACAATACAGGTTCTATACAGGCAATTAATTTACTAATACTTTTAGATTTATTTCCTATGACAGTACAAGCAAGATTAGGTTCATAGGTTGGTCCTAGGCTATTGGCCCTAGGGCCTATACAAGCCTAGCCATAACTATTCCCTGGCTATTTGTTTCCACACTATTTACTTCCCTGGACCCTGGTCTAGCAGGGTGACTGACGTGATCCCCGGGGTGAATTTCCTTTCTCCCATCCAATCGTCAAGGTTCCTTTTGAAGAGGGCAAAAGAGGCGCTCTGCTTGACATGTATGGGCAGTCTATTCCAGAGTCTGGGGAGTCTCTGGGTCAGCAACCTATCCCTCCAGCATGTTTTGTTTATTGTGATGACAAGGTTTAGATCCCTGGAGTGTGTGGCTCTGAGGGATTGGGAGTTCTTTAAGTGTAGCATGTCCAACAGCTCTGGGTTTGACATGGCCTTGTATGTTAAGCAGAGATTGCCTCTGAGTAGACGATATGCGACAGAGTATAGCTGGAGTTTTTTAAGCTGGTCAGCATAGGGCATCTGCTTTAGGCCAGTGATTCTTTTAGTGAGGTATTTCTGTGGCCTTTCCAGTTGTTGCAGATGTCTTGAGAGGTACATACCAAACAGGGCATTGTATTCTATAATGGGCCTAATGAGGGATGAGTACAGTGGGACAATGACCTCCTTTTTTCTGGATGAAAAGCCCTTAGTGATGAGGTGTGCCACATAGAAGGATTTCTTGACTGTTGTGGTGATGTGGTTATCGAAGGTAAGACAACTGTCTACCTGTGTCCATAAGTCTCTTATCACACTTTCAGTGTTTAGTGTACTGCCACCTATGTGGTAATTCATGGGTACATGTTTTTTCCCAAAGAGGATAACTATACATTTCTTGACATTAAGCTTGAGCCCATGGCTCTGGCACCAAGCATCTGTTTCTGTAAGGCCCTTTTGTAGAGTATCCACATCATTTGTGGATTCAATAATGGCTCCCAGTTTGCAGTCATCTGTGAACTTTGTTAGCCAGAGTCCCTTAGTGTTGGCTTGTACTTCAGAGAAGTAGATGTCAAACAAGAGCGGTCCCAGGACTGAACCCTGAGGTACTCCACTTGTCACTTGTCTGGAGCTGGATTTAGAGTCATCTACTTTTACATTGTAGATTCTGTCAGTAAGCCAGTTGGCAACCCATTGAGTGATGTAGCGATTAATGCCCAGTTTAGCATGTCTATCTATGATTCCAGAGTGTGTGATGGTGTCAAAGGCCTTGGCGAGGTCCAGACAGGCTGTGTGGACCACCTTACCCTTGTCCACAGCTTTGAAGACTGATTTGAAGAAGTCAATCAGGTTCAGGAGACATGATCGGCCCTTCACAAACCCAAACTGGGTGGGGTCCAGTGTTTGAAGGTTGCCAATGTCTTTGTTTATAAGTTCCATGATAATACATTCCATGGCCTTGTAGATCAAGCTCATCAGTCTGATGGGGCATTAGTTCCCGGGATCCAAGGTGGATCCCCCTTGTGAAGTGGGATAACTGTAGCTGTGCACCACTCAGTGGGCACAAAGCCTGAGGTGAGGCTATGATTAAACATGACAATTAGGTGAGGTGCCAGTTCATTTTGTATTTCATGTAATACACTGCCTAGGATGTAATCTGGTCCCATGCATGCTGTAGTCTTAGCTTTGGAGAGTGTGCTTTTTACCTGTGTGGCCATTGTTACAGGAATTTGGCAATCTTCCTGCATTGAGATGGGCCGTTTAGGGGGTGAGAGGGGTTGAAGTTGTCACTGAATTGATCTGCCAGGATACTGACAATATCCTTGGGATCAGTATATTTAATGCCATTATGTTGTAGCTCAGAGCAGATCTGAGCATTGCCATTTAGATTCTTGACATAGTTATAGAATGCCTTGTGGTTGTCTTTGGAATCTTTGGCAATTTTATTTTCATAACTAGCTTTGGAGGATTTTATGAGGGATCTCAACTTCTTACTGATGCTGGTAAGGGAGTTCTTTGCACCTTGGGAGTTTCCTTTTTTCCACACCAGTTTGTTCCTTTTGTTGTAAAGTTTGTTTATGGCAGGGGACCACCAGATTGGCTTCCTTCATCTTGATTCTATTTGGGATGGCACAATTCACACATGAGTGGATGTGCTCGTACAGCACCTTAGTATAGGACTCAGCAGTCGAACTTTCATTTCCCATCTGCTTGGGTGTCATGAAGTTTGTCACTTCTGAATTGAGTAGCATGAAGATGGCTTTGGAGAAGTTTTTTATGAAGGTTTCCTTACTAGGGGGTGGGGGTGGGACGTGGATGTTAAGGATGATTAGCTTATGGTCAGACCTGACCAACGAGGGGGTGGCCATAGGTGTGGAGCATCAGTTTCCCATGCTGGTAATGACCAGGTCTAGGATATTGGAGCCCCTGGTGGGACTATGGATTAGCTGATCCAGGGCATTGGAATTTATGAATTCTAAGAACCATTGGGCAAAGGTGTTGGTACACAAGTAGTTTTCCCAGTTAATGCAGAGTAGTTGAAATCACCCAGTATTAGGGTTTTTGGTTGTATTGTAATAGTTTCCAGTATGTTTAGAAAGGTGTAGTGAGTATCTTGGGGCATGGTGGGGGATCTGTAGTAAGCTACAATTTGGATTGCAGTCTTACCTAGTGTTAGTTGCACCTGGAGAATTTCAGATGCATTGTGTTGGGCAACTAGCCTGGTGGTGTGAATATCCTTGGTGAATATGGGCACTCCTCCACCTTTAGTGTTTTGGTGGCCAAAAAGTGTGGTAAGAGTTGTAGCATGGTATTGCATAGGTGCTCTCTGGAGCCTTGAACCAGGTCTCAGTTACTGCACAGATATCGATTTCTCCATTTTTAGGAGTGCCTCGAGAGAGTGCATTTTGAGGTTTAGACTTCTAGCATTGAGTAGCATCACATTCAGAATTTGCATGTTTATACCTGTTATGGTGGTGGTTTTATCCTTTGAACTTTGCCTAAAAAAGGTACTATAGGGGTGGCAAGAGCCTTGGCCAGTAACCTGAATCCCAGGGGTGACAGGTGCAGACCATCTCTGGCAAAGCATCGTGGTCTGTTGATCATGTCTTCCCAGGCAGACAGATACTGGATCCCCTTTGAATGACCCCAGAAGCTTAGCCAATTGTTGAAATCAACCATGTTGTCCTTATATTGTGGTATAATTCTGGGAAAAGGCAGGATGCTACTCAGGGCTAGGGTCATACCTGCCTGGGCCACATGATCCGAGAGCTCTTCCATGTTTCTTTTCATGTAGTCCAGGGAGGTACGTCTAAAGTCATTCACTCAAACATGGACAATGACAGAGTCATATTTGTACTTGTTGTGGAGTGACTTGAGTGCATGCGTTATGTGGCAGATCCTGACACCCGACAGGCAGCTGACTGTAATTTTCTCCTTATTCAGTCTGGTGAGTGGGACATCAGTGTGCCTGACTATAGAGTCACCTATGACTAAAGTGTTAGGTACGTTGCCTTGCCTTAGGGGCTGTTGCTGGATGGCACACTGGTGTTGTGAGCTATGTGACACTTTGGTTGTGATTGGTGTTTATTTGCATTTCACCTTCAGAGGTCCTTGTTGCTTTGGCAGGCTACAGTTAAGGGCCTCCATATATGTGGATTTAATGTTGCTATGTGTGGATGTTGGTGGTGTGGGTTTAGAAGGCTATGTGTTGCTTGAGATGTAGTGCAGGTGTTAACCTTCTCCTCTTGACTGTCTAGCACAATCTTGGGTGGAGAGAGCTTTGCTTCCAGTTTGGCTATGTAAGTGCATCTCTCACAGGTTGTAGTGTTGGGTGGTAGGAGGAGAGGGTTGTATGTGTACATGAGGCAATTGCTGCATTGCCCAGTATGCACAGATTCACCAGGTGGACAGGAAAAATCACCGGAAGCTGACCCTTAGACGTGCCTGGTTTGGTGCTTTTTTGTAAAGTACAGGAGCTGTTTTCTCTTGCCATAGCAAGGCACTTTGCAATTATAGGCTGTTTAGTGCTTACAATTAATTTCTCCTTATTAACAAGGAGAGTTGAGTGCTTGTATCAGTTTAAGGCTTCCTTGTGTTTCCAGCAGGTATTTGAGCAAGTGCTAGTCACAGGGATGCTTAAAGGTAAGATGAAAAAAATGGTTTATCCTAAACACTGCAGTGTGCACTAGATAAGTTAGATGTGAAAGTAGGTAACTTATGTTTTACCTGTCTAAAAAGTTAAGTTTTAGTGGAGAGTCACTATTTTTAAAACAGCAAGATAGATTGAAAGAGGGTGGTCACTTTTGTATTCCGGTACTATGGAATACAGCAGGATGGCCAATAAATTTAAATACTCAAAGGGGAGTGATTTCATAAAATGATAATTTTGTGCTTACTCACACAAGCCAGTGAAAGCAGAGAGGAAATGAGATATATGATCAAATGAACATAAGAGGCAGGCAACTAGAAAGACAGTGGTATTTAAGAACATGACAGTAAGCGGGTGGGTGGGAAAATATTTCTGCCTGACTCACAAGAGACAGAGCTGTGATCTCTTTTGAAGTTTTAATATGCAGTTAAAAGCAGAATACAAGTAAAATACAAGGTAAAGAAAACAAATCACAGTATTCAAAATATAAAAAGGGAATAAAGTAATACAAAATGCAATAAATAAAAAGCAAACTAACCTTTCCTTCACAGCAAAGTGTAGCAGAGTCTGGTGAGCTTTTCTAGTAAAGCTCTGAAATGTTTTATTTTAACCCTTAAATAGAAGGTTTAGTTCCTAGCTCCACCCCCTCAGTTTACAAATTATTAACCATAAGTGACCTCTTCTATCTTATGTATGAGTCCTTAATTGATCAGTTATAATTTCTGCCTGACTCACAAGAGACAGAGCTGTGGTTTCTTGTGAAGTTTTAATATGCAGTTAAAATCAGAATACAAGTAAAACACAAAATAAAGAAAACAAATCACAGTATTCAAAATATAAAAAGGCAATAAAGTAATACAAAATACAACAAAGAAAAAGCAAACTAACCTTTCCTTCACAGCAATGTGTAGCAGAGTCTGGTGAGTTTTTTTCTAGTAAAGCTCTGAAATGTTTTATTTTACCCCTTAAATAGAAGGTTTAGTTCCTAGCTCCACCCCCTCAGTTCACAAATTATTAACCTTAAGTGACTTCTTCTATCTTATGTATGAGTCCTTAATTGATCAGTTCTAATTTCTGCCTGACTCATGAGAGACAGAGCTGTGGTCTCTTTTGAAGTTTAATATGCAGCTAAAAGCAGAATACAAGTAAAATACAAGGTAAAGAAAACAAATAATATTATTCAAAATATAAAAAGGCAATAAAGTAACAAAAAATACAACTAATAAAAAGCAAACTAACTTTTCCTTTGCAGCAAAGTGTAGCAGAGTCTGGTGAGCTTTTCTAGTAAAAAAGAGTATTACTGACCTGCCTCACATCACAACCTCTCCAGGTGACTTCCGTGTGCCTCCTGGTTCAGGGCCAGCTCACTTGCAGCTCTAGAGGACATAAGAGGAATATTTAGTCATACCTATCCATGATATACATAATCTGGCAATTATTGCACACATAGTGGAGTGATACTTACAGCTGGGACATTCCCTGCCATTCTAGCCTCTTGGATCCACTACTCCAAGAGGTCCCCCTTATGCCACTTCAGGTCGGCATAGTGATGCCTGACCTGCTCACCATTTCAGGGTGTGCCAGTGGCACTGGGTGAGATCACAGCTGAGACAGTCCCAGGCTTCCACCTTGTATTAGGAACCCTGGTACTGGCCCTGCAGCAGTCTCTGCTCTTGGTCTTTGACAAGGAGTCCTGCCATGACTCTGGACTCCTGGATGCACCAGCACTGTGCCCAGAAGCACTCACATTCTCCCCTTTCTGCCATAGTGCCTGCAACGGGAAGCTAAAGCCAGATATGAGATATATTCCTGCCTGTTGGGTTTAAGTAGGGCCAATTTCCCATACTTTTTCGTGATTGGCCGGTTTTGAAAAGGCTAGGCTATGGGCAAACCTGCTTACCTAAGGTTGGCATTGTTTAAAGGGTTATAACACTGGGCACAATGAGTTAGCTGGCCTACACATTGCTTACACCTCCTAAGCTGGCCCGTGCAATGCTTAGTATTGCTTACATTAGACTTTGCATTATATTTTCTTTTTGGCATTGATTTCTTATTCATTACATCTTATATATCTGCCTGGCATGCATGATTCATGTGTATGTACACTGTATGGACTCCTTGTGTTTTATTGGGGACTTCAACACTCTATTACAATTACACCTCACATCTGGGCTTAATGCTGTACTCTAGTTCATATATTTATGTTATGTAGTGGGTTATAGAGTATATGATTGTATACTGATTCCTTTCACAGGTTCAGTTTGATTTTACTATAGTGAGGTCTTGTTTGGTGATACCTCATTCTTCTGTACTGCTGAGATGGCTTGGTGGTTAACTACTGTGCCCATAGTGTATAGGGTCCTGGGTTCAAGACCTGCAAGGCTGTTTATTTTGTTGCTGGGCAGAACTACGGCTATTGGATACAGAGGATTAAGATACATTTGAGCAGTTATAAGTGGGTTCGTGCGGGTTTGCACGAGGGTAAGCAATGCTAACCTCTGGTTAAATATGCTTACAGAGAGTTAGCTTCAATATTGCTTAACCTGTGTGCACATTGCTTACCCCCACTCAAAACTAGTTTACTAGTGCTTAAATATGCTTACTACTGCTTATTGGTGCTTACACTTGCTTACTAGTGCTTACTCCCACTTACAATTGCACTGATTTAGACAGTAATATCTAATGGTTCTTGGGAAGGTGGGGGATTTGGAAGCTGTATGGAGTTGTCATTCATTACACATTTTGCCTTCCATTTGTATCCATGATACCTGTGTACATATACTGTATGGGGCACATGTGCTCATCTGCGGACTTTGCAACATTATAACACTGACACCTCACATGTGCATTTAAT
This sequence comes from Protopterus annectens, assembly GCF_019279795.1. Taxonomy (NCBI): domain Eukaryota; kingdom Metazoa; phylum Chordata; order Ceratodontiformes; family Protopteridae; genus Protopterus; species Protopterus annectens. The sequence goes on from NC_056729.1 coordinate 1,757,380,026, forward strand.
GCAGTACTCCAGTTCACAAATATATGTTATTTAGTGAGATATGCAAATAAAATATTGGTCATAATGTGATTTGCCATGGAAAATGTAATGTGATGCAGTGAGACTTAAACCGGGAATGCCTACTTGTAAGGCAAATACTCTGCCCACTACACTATTGCTGTGCTGCTTCATTTGTATATATCTTCCTTGTTATCCTCTTCAGCCATTTAAGTTGCATTAACTGTAGCTAAGCAATGGGCAGACCCACGCACATATGGTTAGCTTTATTTGGATTCTTAATTAAAAAAAGAAAGTTTGTTTATTTGATTTGTATTTACTATTGCTGTTGTACACATGGGGAAATGCTGGGGATATGCAGACACCTATGAGTGGTCTCGCTCATTCCTTTGGCCTTTCATCATTTCTTCATTGTGGGGGCATGTATATTCTGAGAGCTCTGCTCTCAGATGTCCCTCCTGCACTCTTACATGCTCCATGTAGGATTAGGAGCTCAGGCAGCATGCCTTCATTAATATGCATGGCGCGCTGCCGTCCTGCTCCAAACAGCCGCTTCCGTGCAGGACTAAGCTAGTCCTGCATGGAAGAATAGTAAATCCGGGGGGTTGTTTAAACAAAAGCACTAACACAATATCTCATTTTAAAGAATAAAGGATTTGTGTGATTTTCCAGCATCGTGGGCTTCTCTTTCATCGAAGTATGTAAATGCAATATATGAGTCGTGTCTATATCAGAAAATGTTCTTATTGTCATGAAAGTATATAAAGTGATAAACAGTGTGGGGATAAGGGTAGCTGGGTAAATAGAAAAGGGAAATAGAATGGGGAAATTGTTTTTGCTGTCATCAAGGAGTGTGAATTGTTGAAGAAATATTAGACAGGACATACATTGGAGTAATTGATTTTGTAGCTACCAAGTACTTAAGACTGAAGGAGGAAGTAGATTGTCTTCATTACCTACAAGTACTGAAGAATTTTATTCCATTTTTATTTTAATTTGCTTCAGTTTGTTTACTGGGGTGCTCCACTAATTCAAAGTGATCAGTTGTAAGCATGCCCTGGAAGAAAATCTTACAGTTCACAGATATAATGTAATCCAACTGAGGAAATATTGTATTGTTATGCAGTCAGGAAAAGTCAATAAAGCAATAAGGTAATAACAGATATATTAAAGAGAAAATATTTAAAAGTGAGGACAATATTTAACTCGGAAGTTTCCTATATTAGCTAAAACATTGTCTTCCGCCATAGTACCTTTTTTAGGCAATGGCAAACTGAAAGTACTTCCAACATAGCAAATCAAAACCAAGAAAATCTAAAGGTATTTTTTTATTTTATTTTACATTTGTTGATCGGGATAGTCCAACTGGATGCATGTCCATTTTCAATGGATGCTTGGGGAGAAAAGCTCCAAGGTACAAACAATAATATAACATAATTCTTGTTAAACAAAGTTTACAGTTTCAGTTCAGCTATGCATGTAATACAATCACACAAGGATTAAGATTACACAAGGTTAAAACACCTAAAAAAATATTACTGCTAATGCTAGTGGCCTAAACAAAGAACTTCTCTCCCTGGAAGTTCTCTTTACCCTAGAGAATTCTGATGTCTGTGCGGTCTCTGAGATGTGGTTTAAAGCTGCAGAGAGCACACCAAAAGTGCAAGGTTGTAATGCCTTCCACACACTTAGATGAGCTACTTCACAGGCAGGAACTAAAGATGGAGGTGTGTTGATTTACAACAAATATAAATACACTTAAAGGCTGGCCAAACAGGACAATGCACTTGAGCTGCTCCATGTTCAAATCACAAAAGTTAAAATCCAATATCACTTCCTTGCAAGCTATATGTCCCCATCTATGACCCAGGAAACCCATAACATATATTTAAACGTATTGAAACACTAACCATCCAACCCAATACCATGTTCATGGATGACTTTAATTACTCTACTATCAACTGGGAGTCTTATATGACACCAAATGTGCATGCACAGAGATTCTTCGATTTTGTAAATACAAACTCCCGAAACTAGATGGTCAATACACCAACCATGGGTGCAACCATACTGGATCTGGTCCTCACTAATATGGAAGAGTGCTGCACACTCCCTACTGTAATGCTTCTCTGGTAAGGTCAGACCACAAAATGGTCTCCTTTGAAGTAAAAAAAAAAACCTGGACCCCCAGCTCAACTGGGAACATTCAGGAACTATTCTAAGGTTAACCTCCTGCTATTAAGTGAGAAACTGGCAACATTTCAAGCCCATATAAACCCTGAGAACAGAACTGTTCACAGAAACCCTGTACAAGCATAGAAGCAACTGTACCCACCAGGAAGAAGTACAGAAAACAAGCTACCCTGGTAGAATCACAAAAGCAGTTGGATGTATAACAAGAGGAAGAAAATCATGGCAAAAATTAGGAGGTGCAGCACCCAGCAGGATAAAATCACTCTCATCAAACTAAACAAAAACTCAGAGGACAAATAAAGTCTACCAAAGCCAAATTTGAGGTAAGCTTGGCCTCCCAGGCCAAGGACAACCACAAAGCATTCTTTAGCTATGTACACAACCTCAAAGGTAATACACAATTGTGTGCAGAGCTCACTGTAAATGGAGCCACTTATACTGAGCCAGAAGATATAGCAAACCTCCTGACTGATAAATTCAGCTCTAACTTTACTCCTCTCTCCCCCTCAAACTTCCCTCAAGAAATATCATTAAATATAACTGCCGCTACTATCACTAAGGAACAAGTCCTTAATGCTGTCTCTAAGGCCAAGAACACTGCATCACTGGGTCCAGACAATATCCCAGGATGACTTCTAAATAGCATGAAGCATGACCTATCAGGGCCTCTGGAATTACTATTTAACTGTAGCCTTCAAACAGGATTTCTGCCTCATGAATGGAGAAAGGCAACAGTCATCCTTCTGCACAAAGGTGGGCCATCTACAGACCCTGGAAACTACAGACCCATAAGTCTCACTAGCTTTATATGTAAAGCCATGGAATAAATTATCATGGAGATGATCAGCAGGGGTATAGTAAACATCCAGACACTGGACCCAACCCAGTTTGGTTTCGGCAAGGGCAGATCATGCTTACTCAGCCAGGTGGACTTCTTTGAGAAGGTCAACAAAGCAATGGATGAGGGCAAAATCATTCACACTGCCTACCTTGACCTGACCAAGGCATTTGACACAATACCCCACTCGGGCATTGTTGACAAACTCAAGAGATTAGGTACAAACCTGTGTGTGACCCAGTGGATACCCAACTGGCTCACAGACAGGACCCAGTAAGTTAGAAGTGGGGAGTCCACCTCTATAAAGAGGCCAGTCACAAGTGGAGTTCCTCAGGGATCAGTCCTTGGACCATTTCTTTTTGGCATTTACTTCTCAGAAGTCAAGGCCAATGCCAGTGGTCTCTGGCTGACTAAATTTGTAGATGATTGCAAATTAGGAGCAGTCATTGAATCTCACACTGACACATATGTTCTCCAGGAGGGGCTGACACAGACAAATGACTGGTGTTAGAGCCATGGACTAAAACGAAATGCCAAGAAATGCATACTAGTATCCTTTGGAAAGTCATCCATTCCTGGTAACTATCATATTGATAATGCACCCCTTAGACTTGACCCAGTAATCAGAGACTTAGGGACATACATAGATAGTAATATAGCCTTTGATCATCATGTGTCTACAGTGGTGTGGAAATCATTCTATGTTGCGCAACTTATAAACAAAGGTATGACATCTAAGTCCAAAGAAGTCATTGTTTCACTGTATTCGGCATTCATCAGACCTATCATTGAGTACAATGCACCCTTTGGTATATACCTAACCAGGCATATCCAACAACTGGAATGTCCACAGAGGTTCCTCACTAAAAGAATACAGGGCATAAGTAATATGTCCTATGCAGACCACTTCAAGGCACTGTCCCTATATTCTGTCTCCTACAGGCTTTTGAGGGGAGATCTATGCCTGGCATACAGGGCATTGTCAGACACAACTCTGATGGATCTCCTGCATATCCACAAATCAAACAGTACCAGAATTATCCATTCTAAAGACTTAAACCTTGCCTGTAATATAAATAGGACCTGCTGGAGAGATAGGTATGTATCGCAAAGACTACCCTATCTATGGAACAGGCTCCCCACGCATCTGAAGCAGAGTTCCTCCCTAACCCAATTCAAGAGCAACTTGGACAATTGGATGGGAAACTGGAAATACATCCCTGGTTTGCTACCTATGTCTCTAATGGAGACAGGTAACCTGTAAATTGTTCATCTCCCAGGCCCATGCTTATACTTATCAAGGGTTTCGGAACTTGTCAGAGATTTGGGATGCGTGGCTAGGCTTAAAAAGGCCCTTGTAGTCGTTAATATAGTAAACACCTATGAACCTATGAACCTAAGTATTTGCATTATATACAATGAAGCAGTATTTTGCAGACTCTTAGAGTACATGACAAAAGCTGTTAGATGATGTTACAGGGAGGGGTGCAGGAGCACTGGGCTTTATTAATTAGGTTTGCTTTAAGGTCCAGTCTATATTTAGGGAAGAAGTTAATTTCTTAATATTGCATTGGTAGAGACTGCCAAATAGTAATGTAAAAAAAGAAATGTTGTGTACAATGCCATTTAGCTATAACTATAAAAAGAGCAGGAACAGGTTGTAAGTTTTGCCTGAGGTTGCAAAACAATTTTTTTCTTTTTAACTGTAACAGTCTTCAGTGCATCATGTAAGAAACAAGCACAATGTGTTTAATGCAAATCATTCTCACAACTAGTACAATATCATACACGCATACAGCGTAACTCAAGACAAATGTAAAATATTGTAAAAGCTAAGAAAATAATTTTCTATCAACTGAATAGCTATAACAATTCAGGCAGAGTCCCAAACAAACAGAAAAACATACCAGCATTTAATTAAAGCCTTAGCATCTGAGTCAGAAACTAAAGCAAGACACCGTTTATGACAGTAGCTGACTGTCAAGGTAAGCTTTAACTATTTACAATATTTGAACACAATAGCAGATAATGTCTTGTGTTTGCTGAATCTATTTAATTTTACAGGGAGTTAAAACAGAGTCTGTCACAATTATACACAGCAGCACAGAGACCCAGAATGACCATAAGTTCATGGATGAATACTAGGCTAGTTCCCCTAAAGGGCCATTTTAAGCCTAATAAATAACTTAAGTTCAGAATCAAACCTTGCACCTTGTGTCTATGATATGAAAACCTTAATCATTATGCCAAACCCACCCTCCACTTTGTCATGACAGCACTACCACTACCAACACAACAGGGACTCTGCATATCTGGGTCAAGACTAGCTACATTCGCCTTCACACCTGCTGTGTTACCTGCATCACCTGTGGCAGGTGGCCCTGCCCTGGGTGTTGGTGCATCAGTACCCACCAGAAGCAGTGCAGTTGAGGTGGGGATTATGTCACCCATCAGGAACTGGAAGAACTTGAAGGGATTATGGACAGGAGGTTCAATGCACACATTGGAATATAAAAAACATGCTTCATTGACTCATTACATCACTTTCCTGCCCATCACTGCCTGCACTTTTGGAAGCAGGTCCCACTGGTGACAGCTCATAGGTTGAGGATGTGATTTCCCACTGTGTTAAAGCTGGCATGGTATGCATTTCTGAACACGCCATCTTAGCCCCTTACCTGGTATTTCCCCTTTTTTGTCCATATCCAACCCTATCATGTTATACAATCTACCTTTTATCACATTAGGCCCTCTGTTTGCATGGTGATTCCTTCTCCAATACGTTTCTCCTCCCTCAGAGTGTTACCCCTCACCCTGTCAGTCATTTCTGCCTTTTTCTACTACCTAGCATCCCAGTCTTGCCTACCTCTGACATCCCTGACTTCCTTCCCCAACTTTCCCCTCTCAAAGAAAAATAATAAAAAAAAGCATAAAAGGATGTGGGTTTAATCCCCTTATTTTGTACGCTGCTAGTAATACTCACTTTTTCAGTATTACACAGTTATAATGCAATAGTGAAATACATTATAAACAATAACTTCCCAGTAATGTTATCACATAACATACAAGGGCAAAAAGGGATTTTACACCTACCAAATCATCTATCTGTGGTGTTATTTGTGTGACAACTTGTTTACCTGACAAAGATGTGGAGCAACAACAATCTGACCAAATTTAAAAAGCACAATAAAGCACCAGTAAACTGGAAGGAAAATGCTTTAATGTGGAAAAAAAAAAAAAAATATATATATATATATATATATATATATATATATATATATATATATATACTGTATATACACACACACACACACACACACACACACACATATATCTATATATCTATATCTATATATATATATATATATATATATATATATATATATATATATATATATGGGTCTACCTGACTTGGTCGACATTTCATTTGATTGACAGTTCATTTGGTCGACATTTCATTTGATCGACAAGCATTTGCCCCCTTCCCCAATGTTGTGCAACCCTGGAGTTGATATATATATAGTTAGGGAGGGGTGGGGGGCATAGCCCCCCACATTGGGGGGTGGGGGGGGTGAAGCCCCCCACTTAAAATGCTTGTCGATCAAATGAACTGCCGACCAAATGAATATTCGACCATATGAAATGTCGACCAAGTGAGGTAGATTCATATATATATATATATATATATATATATATATATATATATATATATATATATATATGTATATAAATAAACAACAGATTTAGCACATTCACCCCTGTAATCTATGGGTCTTCATCAGACTAATTCCTCTTAAATTACAATATAATTTATAGATCAAACAATTAGCAGAAGCTAATCCAGTAACAACACCTACTAAATACCATTCGTCAACAATTACCTTAAAATTATTATAACTATATAAGTAAAAAACAGCTAAATAAATAAATAGAAAGTTCCAAGAAGCTTAAGACAATAAAATGATCTTAAACAGCCTAAAAAACTTGCTTAAAATACTTACTTGAGAGGAATTACTTTGATGAAGCCCCAGAGAATACAGGGGCAAATCAGCTGTCTGTTTTTATATAACTTTTTTTTCCACATTAAAGCACTTTCCTTCCTGTTTACTGGTGCCTAATTGTACTTTTTAAATTTGGTTGGTTGATTTGTGTGATAGTTGGCAGGAGGTACCCTCAGTGTCCTTACGTAGCACAAAGGAATGACACTTCTCATCATATAGCAAAAACTGGGGAAAATCCTTGAAAACACTAAGAAATCTTTCACACTAATTTGATGGACAATGATACATGACACTGGCCAGTAGTGATGTAAAGTGACTTTAATCATTGCATTGTCACAATTTCCAAATGTCTGTGTAGCCATAACTTATTGTGTACATTGCCAATACATGGGGTGGGAGGGCTGCGACTCCATGATTGTTATATGCTGTGAACAAAATTCATAGTATCTACTATTCCAGTGTCCTAACATTCCCCAGAAATGTATGTTTACATTTAATCTTATGATAATCTCCTCTGTGACCTCACTTGCTAACATGCTGGTGTGTAGAATATCGAATAGGCAGGTAGGGGTCCAAATTTCTGATTGGTTATCTTGCAGAATACTGAAAATGCCATTATCATCTGCTAATAACATGCACGCTAGTCTGAAACACAGTAACACGGTTCATGCATGTGCCACATTCCATGCCTCTCTGAGCTCATGCACTGTGAACAGTGAATGATGGGTGTCAGTCCCCAGCCATGTTATTTGTTATACCATTTTCCATTGTTCATTTTACATCCCAGCACTGTTCTGAAATTTCAGTGATATTTCTATATTCACACCTCTTCAATAGACCTTTGTCTGGGACTTAACTTACTAATGGCCATGAATTTACAATATTACTATAAAAAGTCATTGGTTTAAACCCACGTATGTGCATTTCATTTGTCCTGATATCAACTCTTCTCTTCATTTGTGGGTAATGCTGGCATTGTCTAACAAAATTCATCTTTCTGGATTCTTTTGCTCTTGATGAGGATGGACAGTTAAAAAATATAAGGTTTTAATGGCTATAATGACTCCTTTGATTAATCACTGTTGTTATGCATGGATGTGTAACATGTTGTAGGACACTTGCACCATGACTGCTTCAGTGGCTATGCCTGGAAATGTGGGGGCTCTATAACATATTGCAGTTTGGGGGTTCTGAGTTTGATCCCCTTGATGAATATCCTTTTGTTACATTTTGTTACAATCATCCTGCACATGTGATACATTTCAAAGGTTTGCGTTTTTATGACTCTTTGCACTCTGACGTCTGCAGTATGTGAGCTTCACAGTCCAATGTGGATATATTGCCATGTGGACTGAATTGCTGTACTGACCCAACTCAGAACAACATATTTTTCTTTATAATTACCTTCGTGGTATAGCATAAATCCATATCTAACACTGCCCATTATTGCTAAATATCCTGCAAGTTGTTACATTGTCTTACTGTAGTACCACATCTAACACTGCCCATTGCTGCCAAATATGCTGCAGGTTGTTACACTGTATTACTTTTATACTTCACATCTGTAGTGTATACATCACTTTCTTAAAATGTCCATATTGTCTTAAAAATAGTATGGTCTACCTTTCCATGTAATGTTTTCTTGTGCAACTAACTAGAAACTTTAATGTTCACCTTCGCCTTGACTTGTATTAGTGATCTCAACTCCAGGTCTAACATCTGTGTGGCTCTCTATTCCATTGTTTAAATATTTCTGTCTTTATCTGCTGTTGTTGATTGCATCTGTGTCGGCCTCTCTACCTTGGGCCAGTAATCAGTCCTCACCACCAGCACTGGTGAGAGATGGTCACTAAGAACAAGAATGAATTTACACAGTATTTTCAGATGCAGCTGTCTGCATCAAGCACAGTTTCCCTCAATAGTACACAGGGAACATGCTCCAGACCTGGGTCTGGACTCTTTGTCTCTCCAGATCCAAAGCAAGACTCACTTTGGAGCACTGTGTCCCATTTCCAAGTAGCTGACACACACCTCCTGAGTATTTGATTTTCAGACACACACACACACACACACACACACACACACACACACACACACACACACACACACACCCTCCTGGTAAAGGTTGGTACAGATCATAGGTTCATAGGTAGGTACTAGGCTATTGGCCCTAGGGCCTATATAAGCCTAGCCAAAAAGGTACCCTGGCTTTCGCCACCCAAGATAATTATTTTCCTGTATCCCTGTCAAGCAGAGCCACAGAGTTGATCCCAGGGGTGAATTTCCCATCCAATCATCAAGATTTTTCTTGAAGAGTGCTAATGAGGAGCTTTGTTTGATATAGATAGGTAGTTTGTTCCAGAGTATGGGAAGTCTCTGGGACATTAATCTATCCTTCCAGCATGTTCTGTTTATTGTGGTGAGAAGGTTTTGTTCCCTAGAGCATGTAGTTTAAAAGAATTGGGATTTCTTTAAGTGGAGCATGTCCAACAGCTCTGTGCTTGACATAGCTTTGTATGTTAGGCAGAGATCGCCTCTGACTAGGCAATGTGTGACTGAGTAAAGCTGGAGTTTTTTGAGGCGGCCTGCATAGTGCATCTATTTTAGGCCAGTAATCCTCCTTGTGGGGTATTTCTGCGGCCTTTCCAGTTGTTGTAGATGTCTTGTGAGATGCATACCAAAAGGGGTGTTGTACTCTATAATGAGTGTATTCAGTGATGAGTAGAGAACAATGATCTCTTTTTTCCTGGATGAGAAACTGTTTGCGATGAGGTGTGCCACGTAGAAGGATTTCCTGACTACTGAGGCAATGTGATTATTAAAGGAGAGACTTCTGTTCACCTGTGCCCTAAAGTCTCTTGTCACACTTTCGGTGTTAGGCAGACTACCACCTATGTGGTAGCTTATGGGTACAGACTTTTTACCAAAGGGGATGTCTGTGCACTTTTTGGCATTGAGCTTGAGGCCATGGCTTTGACACTAGGCATCTGTCTCAGTGAGGCCCTTTTGTAGGATATCCACATCGTTAGGATTTTCGATTATGGCTCCTAGTTTGCAGTCATCTGTGAACTTCATTACCCAAAGACCTTCTGTGTTAGCCTGTACTTCAGAAAAGTAGATAACAAACAGGAGAGGACCCAGGACTGAACCCTGCGGTACTCCACTTGTCACTGGACTGAAGTCAGATTTGGAGTCTGCTACTTTCACAGTGTGGGTTATGTCAGTGAGCCAGTTGGCAACCCATCTTGTGACATAGGGATTTATACCTAGTTTAGTGAGTTTATCTATAATTCCAGAGTGGGAGATGGTGTCAAAAGCCTTGGTGAGATCTAGATAGGCTGTGACCCTTCTGTCCAGACTAGGAGGTAACTACGCTGCCACCAGTCAATTACTCTCAGGCACTTACAAGGGTATCCAATTATCCTGAGTACAATCAACACTAATATAAATGGTACAGTGTAACCAAAGCAGCAAGGCTTTTCAGAGTGGCCACAGTGTCACTAAAATAAGCACAAGTACTCCCAATATATTAAAAGTATTGTCTAAAAGACCAGCCACAATGAAAGGTATAAAATATTTAATAAAAAATAATAAACTAGAAAACATGAGAATACAAAATATCTAAGTACAATAAACACCAGAGTTTCAATCACAGGAAAAATAAAAATTCACAGAGTTTGACAGCTTCAAACATATGCAGAAAAACATGAATTATGTATTTATGTATTTACTGACATATGTTGACCAGGAAAGTCCCCTGGGCCAAAAAGTCCCATTGTCAGTGGAGGCCTAGGGAGAACAGCTCCACAATTACAGACAATTTTATCGTTCAGTTAATATATTAAAAAATGTATTAGAAGTAAAAATGAAAAAACTTAACAAATAAAAAGCTCCAAACAATTGTTGACATTCTTAAATTTTGGAATCAGACATTATTAATTGTAACAGAGTCACAGCTAAGGAAAAACATTGACATAAGGCTGGCATGCACCAGTTAGAGCTTTTCAATCAGCATGCTTTGGTCTACGAAATTTATGTATGAAGCATTACGTGAACTATTTTATGGATAGCAAAAGTTAAATTAAATAGAAAATAGAAGAGAAATGGAGACATTCAGAAAGGAAAAGGGATTAAGTAGTAAGAGGAGAAAAATACATTGTTAGGGTAATAATTAACTAATATCACTGTATTTCCTGACTGTCTAAAGAATAACTGTTGCCTAGCTAACATAATTAATACAGCAAGGCAAGATTAGATGGTGAGATGCCACAAGGCAAGGTGATGAGCTTCCAACTAAAACTGAACTGAGGTAAACTAACTCAACTGACTGTGATAACGGTCACAGATCTTTATATCAAGTTCCAAACAAAACAAAACAAACTGCTGTGAGATTTCTGTCCTCTCAGTGCTGGTTATAGAATGACATCACATTTTATCACCTGGCTCTGGTACAATGCACATTCAGAGCTTTGCTAATATCTGTTGTAGTATTTAAAAAATATAGAACAATTTCAACAACTTCTACTCTGCTGTTCCAGAAATCTTTGTTTAAATATAAACATTTTATCTGTTATAATAACACCATTGATACATTTTTTAACACAAGCATCTGTACAAGTCAGTGTGACAGTCAAATGACAAAAAATTATTTACAAAACTCCAGCTAACTATACTGGCATATGTTACAAATGCACTGTCCTATTCTCCCTGGCACAGATGGCAACATCCCACATTGTCATGACATCATTATTAAACAACTCTGCATGTGTATTTGGATCATTATTGGGGTTTCCTGTGCACACTTATTGTTAACTTACTATACTTAGATGTGGCAATGAGGTGACTTAGCACAGTCTAGCCATGAGCCTGTGGTACAGCCATGAGGAGAGGATCCTCAATGTGGCATGTGCCTTGATCATATGCATATTGAATTTGCAATGCCGTTCATCACAATGGCTGCTGTTAAGGATTCCCCGGGATCATATATATGACTCTGTACCTTTTCTTCCATATTTGTCTGTCACCATCTTATTACTTCATGCTGTCACTCAGTTTGATTAGTCATTTCTCTTGTTTGGATTTGTATTGTTTTCAACCTAGGCTGAACCTGTAATGGGTAATTTTTGATTAGTGTTCAATCCGGTAAATAAAATTTAAATAAACAAAAATAAATAAATATCTCTGTATGTCTTTAGACATCCTTAGGATTAGTACTTCCAGCCAACATGTGTAACTGTCAAAATATTACAAAGACACAAATCTTTTACTGATACCCTTGGTAGCAAACTGTTTACAAAGGCTAACCAAAAGTTAAAGAAATAGAAACCCAAATAGTATTTACAGCTTTATTTCACTACAGACGGTTACTACTCTGATTAATAGTGCAGCATACATTGTACTACACAACATTGTGAAACACAAATTCCTGGAAGCAATTATTCCACTTCTTTCATACATGGTATGTTGGTGGGTTTCATAAGCTGTTTTATGTCATGTTCACTGTTACTGTTACTAGCATTCAGTGTTACTGTCATCACCATTCACTGTTACTGTTACCACCATTCAGTGTTACTGTTACTATTACCACCATTCAGTGTTTACTGTTACCAGCATTCACTGTTACTGTCACCACCATTCACTGTTACTGTTGCCAGCATTCAGTGTTACTGTTACTGTTACCAACATTCACTGTTACTGTTACCACTATTCAGTGTTTACTGTTACCACCATTCACTGTTACTGTTATCACCATTCACTGTTACTGTTACTGTTACCAGCATTCACTGTTACTGTTACTGTTACCACCATTCACTGTTACCAGCATTCAGTGTTACTGTCACCACCATTTACTGTTACTGTTGCCACCATTCAGTGTTACTGTTATTGTTACTGTTACCAGCATTAACTGTTACCGTTACCAGCATTCAGTGCTACTGTTACTGTTACCAGCATTCACTGTTACTGTTACTGTTACCACCATTCACTGTTACCAGCATTCAGTGTTACTGTCACCACCATTCACTGTTACTGTTGCCACCATTCAGTGTTACTGTTATTGTTACTGTTACCAGCATTAACTGTTACTGTTACCAGCATTCAGTGTTACTGTTACCAGCATTCACTGTTACTGTTACCAGCATTCAGTGTTGCTCTTACCACCATTCACTGTTACTGTTACCACCATTCAGTGTTTACTGTTACCACCATTCACTGTTACTGTTACCACCATTCATTGTTACTATTATCACCATTCACTGTTACTGTTACTGTTACCAGCATTCACTGTTACTGTTACTACCATTCACTGTTACCAGCATTCAGTGTTAGTCACCATCATTCACTGTTACTGTTGCCACCATTCAGTGTTACTGTTATTGTTACTGTTACCAGCATTAACTGTTACTGTTACCAGCATTCAGTGTTACTGTTACCAGCATTCACTGTTGTTATTACCACCATTCACTGTTGTTATTACCACCATTCACTGTTACTGTTGCCACCATTCAGTGTTTACTGTTACTACCATTCATTGTTACTGTTACCAGCATTCACTGTTACTATTACTGTTACCACCATTCAGTGTTACCAGCATTCACTGTTACTGTTACCAGCATTCACTGTTACTGTTCCCATCATTCAGTGCTACAGTTACTGTTACCACCATTCAGTTTACTGTTACCAGCATTCAGTGTTACTGTTACCACCATTCACAGTTACTGTTACCACTTTTCAGTGTTTACTGTTACGGGCATTCATTGTTACTATCAGCATTCACTGTTACTGTTACCACCATTCACTGTTACTGTTACTGTTACCAGCATTCACTGTTACTGTTGCCACCATTTAGTGTTTACTGTTACCGGGTCTACTTGATATGATCGGCATTTCACAATGTCGAAACCCATATGGCCAAGACCATATGATCGACATTTGAAATGTCAAACATACAAGTAGACCAAAAAAAAAGAAAAAACTAACTATAAAAATGCTAGCAGGGGCTATGCCCTGCACCTAATGGGGCTCCACGCCCCCTCTGTAACTTTAATATACACTCTGAGATTGCACTACAGTGCAGAAATGGAAATCTTTCCATTCTGCACTATAAGGAGATGCCGGTTCCCCTTGGTCAACATTTCAAATGTTGATCATATGGTCTCGGCCATATGAATGTCGACATTGTGAAATGTTGACCATGTGAAGGGGACCCCTGTTACCAGCATTCAGTGTTACTGTTACCACCATTCCATGTTAGTGTTACTACCATTCACTGTTACTGTTTCCACAGTTCACTGTTAGTGTTCCCATCAACCACTTTTACTGTTGCCACCAGTCACTGTTACTGTTACCACCATTCAGCTTGTGTTTCACCTAGGAAATTCTTTGAAGCAATCATATCCAGCATTTTTGTAGTTTAGTCTATACTTTTTTCAAAATGTTAAGTGCACATTAAAGAGACTCTCATGCTAAAGTGAACTGGGAATGCATGTAGTGCATCAGTGACAAGATGCAGAAGGAGGGACCTCTAACTGTGACCCAGATGACCTGGGTTTAACTAGTGAGATCAGTGCCTGAGGAGGTGACTGGTTGGATAAGGAAATCAGTGGTGTTTTACCAATCACCTTCAATTGTGGGGTCATAAGCAGGGATGGAAGCCCTGATGGAGATACTCAGGGTGTACGTGCATACAAATACCAAATTTCAGCACCAAACATACATTCGTAGCTGTACCAGCCTCTCAACAAAAGTAAGAATCCAACCCAGTACCTTGTGTCTGTGAGGTAAATACCTTAACCATTATTCCAGCCTCTCAACCTCTGATGTAACAAACCTAAGTAAATGCACATCTGGTATTGGGGTGGGGAAATGGGTTATGCACATAAATACAAAATCCACTATAGCCATGAGTATGATGCTGCACTTTAATGCCTTAGTCTCACCTCAAGCAATGGGCCAGTTTGAAAGTAGGTCTGGGGTCGGTCAGGAGTGACTCCCCACATCTAAGGTCAAGGAAGAGGAGCACCAGTGACACCTGACATTGTGTTCTGTAGGGGCCAAAAAGTTTTCAAAAAAATACCTTTAGCATTTTATGAGCAAGCTTATATGGATATTAGAGTATTACTTTATATTTTAATTTCATTCTCTGTTCATCAGGTTAATTTCTTTACTAATAGTAACAGTATAATCCATATGAATCCTATGGTTCATACTCTAGTTGCTGAAGTTTTTTTTTTTTTTTTTTTTTTTTTTTTACTAAGTACCACTTTGGTAGTGTAGAAGTCATTTTTTAGTACAATGTTTCACTGTTTTATTCATCAGAGATTTAGCATCTCAGTTTTTGTTTAACAAAGCCTATAGCCTTAAAAGGGCTTTCAATGAGCTTGCCTGCTATCAATGTCAGGTCAACCACTCGGTTGCCCACCAAACTATCCAAACTTTTCTTAAAAACAATGGCAAGCTACTTGCTTTTCTTATTCCATATGGAAGGACATTCCATAACAAGCCAGCACAGCAATGACATGATCTTTCCCTTAAATCAGTATTATAACAAGGGGTAACCACAAGCCCAGTTTTATTCCAGATACCTATAGTGGGATCACTAACGCCATCTCCAAGGTTAACTGCCAGTCTGTCATAAAGGACACACATACATACGTATCAGGTTGCCCCGTATTAATCTGTAATTAATAGTAAATCATGATAATCTTATCAATCTGTCCTTATTGTTTACTTCCTTAACCAGAGCTATTTGTTTTCAAAAACACCACTGAATTCTTTCTAACCATGTCAACTGAGCTATATTATATGAGCAAACTGCTGCACAATACTCAATATATGGTCTAACTTGTAATTTATAGAAGTAAGAGCATTGGCATATCCCTACAAGCAATAGTGCTTAAGTTACCTTTAATAGCTATCTGACATCTCCTAACCACAGCCTTTAAGTTATCTTTAAATGTAAGTCTACTATATACAAACACCCCCAGGTCTCATATTATACTGTCCAGGATAGTGTTATTCATGGTATAAGGCTAAATAGCATCATTAACATTAAAAGTAAACGTCATTCAGTGACCGCAGGAACAACTGCACTCACTAACAACCTGGGTGTTTTGGTGGCAGCATGTTCCGAGCAGTTATCTGCTGTCTAGTCTAGACAACTATTTCAAAATGTGCAAAGCCTTTGAAAACAATAACACTGAGTTATTGTTGAACGGACATGAGGAGACCCTGGAGAGATGGAGAGATGCTCTAGAGAGAAGAGGAATGAAGGTCGGCAGGACTAAGACAGAATACATGTGTGTGAATGAGAGGGAGGACAGAGGAATGGTGAGGATGTAGGGAGTAGAGGTGGTGAAGGTGGATGAGTTTAAATACTTGGGATCAACAGTTCAGAGTAATGGTGAGTGTGGAAGAGAGGTGAAGAAGAGAGTACAGGCAGGATGGAGTGGGAGGAGAAGAGTGTCAGGAGTGATTTGTGACAGACTAGTACCAGTAAGAGTGAAAGGGAAGATCTACAAGAGGGTAGTGAGACCAGCTATGTTATATGGGTTGGAGACAGTGGCATTGACAAAAAGGCAGGAGTTAGAGCTGGATGTGGCAGAATTAAAGATGTGAAGATTTGCACTGGGTGTGACGAGGGTGGACAGGATTAGGAATAAGTATATTAGAGGGTCAGCCCAGGTTGGAAGGTTTGGAGACAAAGCCAGAGAGGCACGATTACATTGGTTTGGACATGTGCTGAGGAGGGATGCTGAGTATATTGGGAAAAAGATGCTAAGGATGAAGCTACCAGGTAACAGGGAAAGAGGAAGGCCTAAGATAAGGTTTATGGATGTGGTGAGAGAGGACATGCAGGTGGTTGATGTGACAGAGCAAGATGCAGAAGACAGGAAGAAATGGAAACAGGTGATCTGCTGTGGCGACCCCTAACGGAAACAGCCGAAAGATGACGATGATGATGATGATTGTTGAACCCACATTTTAGGAAGTGAAAATTATCTCTGAGTAAACTCCTAGCCCTTCAGCTGTAACAAGTCTCACTTTACAAATGCCTTGTATTGTTTTCACAGAATGCAACTGATGTTCTCTGCATCATACAAACCTTTAAAAATATATTCCTTGAAATAAGACTCCAGAGATCAGCTGAGTAGGATGTTAAAGTCATATGTATAAAAGTGGAAGGATTAAGGGTGTCCTGGCACCTTGTAAACTTACACCACCAAAGTGAAGAAACAGGGGATTCAGAGCTCATCATAAAATGTAAACAATAAAAGCAACATAAATGATATGATACCATCACTTCTTCTGTGAGTGGACGAATAACAAATTCATGAGTCTCAATGCCCTGAAAGAAAATCCACCAAAAGTAATTTCCAGAAAACACTGTTGTCATAGTTTTTGCAGGGGTGAAGCCTTCTTGTATACTACCTCACCTCAACTATTGTTTTTAATCAACTCCACAGTCAGACTACAAGGGAGAAAGGGGCAAACACCCAGAAATGGCATTTAGTGCCTGTATTATTTCCTACCAATGCTTGTCAATGCAAAAGTTGGCATTGTCAGAGAGTCAAGTCTCAGGGAGTTTAGCCTTGGAAAATTTTCTTTTGTGGAGGTGGTGTGCAATTGACACAATCATTTACCAATCCAAGACAGACTGTAATAAGTCACAGCACTTTTATTACATCCTACTCAATATCACAACCTCTAGTTTGTATTTATTACTTCATGACAGTTTCTATACTTAGAGATATAGACACAGACAGATGTTTTGTTGTTAAATTATCTTTACCTTGCTCTGAGAAGAGCTTCACATAACTATTTTTGTTTTCACTGCAGTTTAGTCCACTGTTTACTTTTGTGAAGCATTGATACTGAAATGCTTAAACTCAGCATTTATAGGTAATTTATGACTACCATATGAAATTATCAGCTTCTTTCAACAGTAACTTATTGCTTTTCTTGTTATAAATAGTATGAAATCTCTAAAATTATAGATACCCAGAGAACGCCATCTCTCCCTCATGCCATCATTGCATTTAACAGCTCAGCACTTCATTTTGAACTTTTCTTCTTGTTTGCTTATCACAGGGTTTACTAACAAGGCTACTGCTGTTTCATTCACTGAATGAGATATGCTCTAAGGTTGTTATGGCTTTTAATGGTAACCCAGCTGACCTTTTCATGCAGAAAACAAGGCAAAAGCTTAAGACAGACAGACAGACAGTGTATTATTTTACATCTTTGTACTGTAAAGATATGAATACACACATCTTTTTTTGCAGAAAGTGTCAGCAGCTGAATATTATCTACACACTGTCCTTATCAGACCATTGCCATGTCCGTCAGTGGCAACAATATGATTACAAATGACAAGATGGGACAGTAATTACTGTTCAGAATAATTGTAAAAGCATTGTTTACAGAACATTTCTGTGCCTCTGGTCTCATGCAACTTCCTTTCTAAAGGAAATGGATTTGAGTGATTCATGGGTGACTGATTTTCTGTTTCCCCAAACTGCTCTGATGGTTCATATATGTTACAAATCACATAATACATGTCAGTTCATATATGTTACAAATCACATAATACATGTCAGTAACACACTCTTATAGCTGCCATTACCAGTGCTCTATATGTGTCCACCTCTGTGGATGTGATGGTTCATATATGTTACAAATCACATAATACATGTCAGTAACACACACTCTTATAGCTGCCATTACCAGTGCTCTATATGTGTCCATCTCTGTGGATGTGATGGTTCATATATGTTACAAATCACATAATACATGTCAGTTCATATATGTTACAAATCACATAATACATGTCAGTAACACACACTCTTATAGCTGCCATTACCAGTGCTCTATATGTGTCCACCTCTGTGGATGTGATGGTTCATATATGTTACAAATCACATAATACATGTCAGTAACACACACTCTTATAGCTGCCATTACCAGTGCTCTATATGTGTCCATCCCTGTGGATGTGATGGTTCATATATGTTACAAATCACATAATACATGTCAGTAACACACACTCTTATAGCTGCCATTACCAGTGCTCTATATGTGTCCACCTCTGTGGATGTGATGGTTCATATATGTTACAAATCACATAATACATGTCAGTAACACACAGTCTTATAGCTGCCATTATCTACGCTCTATATATGTATACCTCTGTGGATGTGGTTTCATATATGTTACAAATCACATAATACATGTCAGTCACACACAGTCTTATAGCTGCCATCACCTGTGCTCTGTATCTACACACCTCTGTGGATGTGATGGTTCATATATGTTACAAATCACATAATACATGTCAGTCACACACAGTCTTATAGCTGCCATCACCTGTGCTCTGTATCTGCACACCTCTGTGGATGTGATGGTTCATATATGTTACAAATCATATAATACATGTCAGTAACATCTATTGACTTCATTACAAGCGTGATGCTCTGTTTTGTATTGTGCTTCATATAGTCCCACTAAGTACAAAGACTGCTTGAGTATTTCCTGAAGTTTGCTGATCCATTCTACACCGAACATAAAAGAGGGACTACCTGCAAATAGATATACTTATTTTTTAAATGCTGCATACACAGATATCAATAGGATAAACCAGTTTAAGAAACATATATATAGCATGATAATCATTTACAACAGTCTGTAATTGTTGACCAATTCCTAAACATGTATCACTTCAATTAAAATCAATTTAGTACAAGCGTATTCCCTGTCAGACTGAATATGTCCCGTTCTACCCTCAACAGGAGTTCCGAGCTTTTTTATAGGCTCCGTTATACCAAACATATTTAATGAGGTTCAGTTTGCATTGAATATGCTTGATCTGCATTCCAGTTATTTGTATATTTTGGGATAGCAGGTGTAAGTAGGGATCTAGCTCTAACACCCTATCTAGTGACTTTGTGTATGTCATACAGCGGACTGTGGCCAGTGGCTGTATGATGACTCATTATGTGAAACGATTCTCTTGTGCTTGGCAGTATGTCTATTTGTATTGGATGTCAAAGTGACACCATTTTACACTGCTTTATCTGACAAATGTTACCAACGACTGTGGATCTGTGAGATTAGTCTTCACCATTATCTGAATTCAGCATGCTATGCCCAATCTACCTATGCTAAGTATGGAAGCAAGATACATAAGGAAAGCTGATGGTGGAATGCAGAATTTCAGGAACTTATCAAAAGAAAGAATATATGCAGGAAAAAGTGGGAGACAGAAAATATAGACCAGGCTAAGAAGAAATACTGTTTGGATAACAAAGAGGCAAAGAGACAAGTTGCAATAGCAAAGAACAAGACATAGGATCATAGGAGGTTACTAGGCTATTGGCCCTGATGCTCTTATATGCCTAGTCAAGAGTTTTACCCATGTTTAGACAAATCAGCACTCAATGCCCCTGTCCAACAGAGATATGGGTGGAATCCCAGGGGTATATTTTCTGTTTCCCATCCAGTTATTCAGGTTGCACTTAAAAGGGGTAAAGAGGTAATCTGCTTGATGTGGAGAGGGAGTCTATTCCATACAAGTCCAGTTGATGTCACAAACCAGGTTGAGGTCATGTGTGTGGGTTACTCAAGTGGAGCTTGACTTGCAGATATGCAACAGTCCCATCAAGTTGGGGTCCATGACTACCTTGTATGCCAGACAGAGGTCACCTCTGAGGAGTCTGTATGAAACTGAGTAGAAATATAGAACTTTTAGCTTATCTGTGTATGGTAGATGTTTGAGGCCCTGGATTCTCCTAGTGAGGTCTCTCCAGCTGCTGCATGTGCTTTGCAAGGTACATGCTGAAATCTGCGTTGACTCAATAATGGGCCTTATAAGGAAAGAATACAGGGATGTTATGACCTCCTTGTTCCTGGATGAGATACCCTTACTTATGAAGTGGGCCATGTAGAAGGCTTTCCATACCACGGAAGCAACATGGTGGTCAAATGTTAGGTTGCTATCAACCTGTGTGCCCAAATCCCTCACGACTGATTAAGTGCTTAGGATGTTGTTATTAATATGATAATTTGTGGGGATGTCACTCTCCCCAAAGGGAATGATTATGTATTTTTTGGTATTCAGCTTGAGGCCATGTTTCTGGCACAAGTCATTCGTCTAAGTGAGACCCTCTTGGAGGATGTCCACATCACTAGGGGAATTTATGACAAAACCCAGCTTGCTGTCATCTGCAAACTTGGTCAGCCATAGCCCAATGATTTTGGCCTTCACCTCAGAAAAGTATATTTCCAAATAACAGAGGCCCCAAGACTGAACTCTGGGGTATGCCACTTGTTACAGGTCTGCAGCTTGAGGTGGCTTCACCTGTTCTGACTACATGGGTTCTATCAGTGAGACAGTTTGCTACCCATCTGGTAACATATGGATTGATGCCTAGTTGAGAGAGTTTATCTATTATGTCTGAGTGGGGAATAGTCTCAAAGGCTTTAGCCAAGTCAAGGAAGGCGGTGGGCACTGTCTTCCCCTCGTCCATGGCTTTGGTGACTGTCTCAAAGAAGTCGACAAAATTTAGTAGACATGACCTCCCCTTGACAAAGCCAAACTGTGTAGGATCAAGTGTTTGGAGGTTGCCAATGTCCTTGTTAATGAGGTCCATGATAATCTGTTCCATGGCCTTGCAGATCAGGCTAGTTAGGCTGATGAGTCTATAATTTCCCTTATCGGTGGATGCTCCACTTTTGTGTAAAGGGATGACAGTGGCTGTCCTCCACTCAGCTGGGATGAAGTCAGTACTCAGGCTTTGGTTGAATAGGGTGCTTAATTGTGCTGCAAGTTCCTGCCTAAGTTCATGTACGATACAGTTTGGGATGTTATCTGGTCCCATTGAGGCTGTATTTTTTTGCCTTTGAAAGAGCAGTGATGATCTGTTCCCTAGATATAAGGGGAAGGGGGCAGGTACTGGGGATGTCCTGATTTATTGATGGGGGGGGACAGACGGGTAAGTCAGCCAGCAAGTTTGCTATATCTATGGCATTTGTATATGTGGTGTTCATAGGTTGGTACTAGGCTATTGGCACTAGGGCCTATACAAGCCTAGCCATAACAATTCCCTGGCTATTTCTTCCCACACTATTTACTTCCCTGGACCCCTGTCTAGCAGGGCAACTGACGTGATCCCCGGGGTGAATTTCCTTTCTCCCATCCAATCATTAAGGTTCCTTTTGAAAAGGGCCAAGGAGGCGCTCTGCTTGACATGTATGGGCAGTCTATTCCAGAGTCTGGGGAGTTCCTGGGTCAGGAACCTATCCCTCCAGCATATTTTGTTTATTGTGATGACATGGTTTAGATCCCTGGAGCGTGTGGCTCTGAGGGATTGGGATTTCTTTAAGTGTAGCATGTCCAATAGCTCTGGGTTTGACATGGCCTTGTATGTTAAGCAGAGATTGCCTCTGAGTAGACGATATGCGACAGAGTATAGCTGGAGTTTTTTAAGGCGGTCAGCATAGGGCATCTGCTTTAGGCCTGTGATTCTTTTAGTGAGGTATTTCTACGGCCTTTTCAGTTGTTGCAGATGTCTTGAGAGATACATACCAAATGGGGTGTTGTATTCTATAATGCGTCTAATGAGGGATGAGTACAGTGGGACAATGACCTCCTTTTTTCTGGATAACAAGCCCTTAGTGATGAGGTGTGCCACATAGAAGGATTTCCTGACTGTTGTGGCTATGTGGTTATTGAAGGTGAGACCACTGTCCACCTGTGTTCCTAAGTCTCTTATCACACTTTCAGTGTTTAGTGTACTGTCACTAATGTGGTAATTCACGGGTATATGTTTTTTCTCAAAGGGGATAACTATACATTTCTTGGCATTGAGCTTGAGCCCATGGCTCTGGCACCAAGCATCTGTTTCTGTAAGGCCCTTTTGTAGAGTATCCACATCATTTGGGGATTCTATAATGGCTCGCAGTTTGCAGTCATCTGCGAACTTTGTTAGCCAGAGTCCCTTAGTGTTGGCCTGTACTTCAGAGAAGTAGATGTCAAACAAGAGCGGTCCCAGGACTGAGAAGTAGATGCCAAACAAGAGCGGTCCCAGGACTGAACCCTGAGGTACTCCACTTGTCACTTGTCTGGAGCTGGATTTGGAGTCAGCTACTTTTACAGTGTGAGTTCTGTCAGTAAGCCAGTTGGCAACCCATTGAGTGATGTAGGGATTAATGCCCAGCTTAGTAAGTTTATCTATGATTCCAGAGTGGGGGATGGTGTCAAAGGACTTGGCGAGGTCCAGATAGGCTGTGTGGACTGCCTTACCCTCATCCACGGCTCTGGAGATGGATTTGAAGAAGTCAATCAGGTTCAAGAGACAAAATCAGCCCTTCACGAACCCAAACTGGGTGAGGTCCAGTATTTGAAGGCTGCCAATATCTTTGTTTATAAGTTCCATGGTAATACGTTCCATGACCTTGCAGATCAGGCTCATCAGACTGATGGGGCAGTAGTTCTCGGGATCCAAGGTGGATCCCCTCTTGTGGAGTGGGATAAATGTAGCTGTCCGCCACTCAGTGAGCACAAAGCCTGAGGTGAGGGTATGATTAAACATGACACTTAGGTGAGGTGCCAGTTCATTTTGTAGTTCATGTAGTACACAGCCCGGGATGTCATCTGGTCCCATGGATGCTGTATTCTTAGCTTTGCAGAGTGCATTTTTTACCTGTGTGGCCATTATTACTGGAATTTGGCAATCTTCCGGTATTGAGATGGGCCACTTAGGGGGTGAGAGGGGAGTGAAGTTGGCATTGAATCGATCTACCAGGATATTGGCAATATCCTTGGGATCAGTATATTTAATGCCATTCTGTTGTAGCTCAGAGCAGATCTGAGCATTGCCATTTAGATTCTTGACGTAGTTATAGAATGCCTTGTGGTTGTCTTTGGAATCTTTGGCAATTTTATTTTCGTAACTAGCTTTGGAAGATTTTACGAGGGATCTCAGCTTCTTACTGAGACTGGTAAGGGAATTTGTTTCATTGTGGGATTTTCCTCTTTTCTGCAACAGTTTCTTCCTTTTGTTGTAAAGTTTGTTTATAGCAGGGGCCACCAGATTAGCTTCCTTTTTTTGGAGGAGAGCATCTTGGTTCTATTTGGGATGACACGATCCATGCATGAGTGGATGTGCTCATACAGTGCCTTAGTATAGGACTCAGGAGTTGAACGTTCAGATCCTGTCTGCATGGCTGTCATGAAGTTTGTCACTTCTGACTCGAGTAGCATGAAGTTGGCTTTGGAGAAGTTTTTTTATGGAGATTTCCTTACTGGGGAGTGGGGAGTGGGATGTGGATGTTAAGGGTGATAAGCTTATGGTCTGACCTGACCAATGGGGGGGTGACCATAGGTGTGGAGAATCGATTTCCTATGTTGGTAATTACCAGGTCTAGGATATTTGAGCCTGCGGTGGCACTATGGATTAGTTGATCCAGGGCATTGGAATTTATGAATTCCAGGAACCATTGAGCAAAGTTGTTGGTACACGAGTAGTTTTCCTAGTTAATAGCAGGGTAGTTAAAATCACCCAGTATTAGGGTGTTTGGTTGTTTCTTAATATTTTCCAGTTTGTTTAGAAAGGTATAGTGTGAATCTTGGGGTATGGTGGGGGATCTGTAGTAAGCTACAATTTGGATTGCAGTCTTACCTAGTATTAGTTGCACCTGGAGAATTTCAGACACATTGTGTTGGGCAACTAGCCTGGTAGTGTGAATATCCTTGGTGAATATGGATACTCCTCCACCTTTAGTTTTTCGATCCTGGTTTGGTGGACGAAAAGTGTGGTAAGAGTTGTAGCCTGGTATTGCAGGTGTGCTCTCTGGAGTCTTGAGTCAGGTCTCAGTTACTGCACAGATATCGATGTTCTCCATTTTTAGGAGTGCCTCGAGAGTCTGCATTTTGAGGTTTAGACTTCTAGCATTGAGTAGCATTACCTTCAGATTTTGCATGCTTGTACCAGTTACGTTGGTGGTTTTGTCCTTTGAAATTTGCCTAAAGCACTATAGGGGTTGCAAGAGCCTTAGCTAGTAACCTGAATCCCAGGGGTGACAGGTGCGGACCATCTCTGGCAAAGCGTCGTGGTCTGTCTATCATGTCGTCCCAGGCAGACGGATACTGGATCCCCTTTGAATGACACCAGAAGATTAGCCAATTGTTGAAGTCAATAATTTTGTCCTTATATTGTGGTATCATTCTGGGCGAAGGCAGGATGCTACTCAGGGCTAGGGTCATACCTGCCTGGGCCACATGATCCGAGAGCTCTTCCATGTCTCTTTTCATGTAGTCCAGGGAGGTATGTCTCAAGTCATTCACTCCAACATGGACAATGACAGAGTCATATTTGTACTTGTTGTGGAGTGACTTGAGTGCATGTGTTATGTGGTGGATCCTGGCACCTGACAGGCAGCTGACTGTAATTTTCTCTTTGTTCAGCCTGGTGCATGTAGTCCAGGGAGGTATGTCTCAAGTCATTCACTCCAACATGGACAATGACAGAGTCATATTTGTACTTGTTGTGGAGTGACTTGAGTGCATGTGTTATGTGGTGGATCCTGGCACCTGACAGGCAGCTGACTGTAATTTTCTCTTTGTTCAGCCTGGTGAGTGGGACATCAGTGTGCCTGACTATAAAGTCACCTATGACTAAAGTCTTAGGTATGTTGTCTTGCCTTAGGGGCTGTTGCTGGGTGGCACACTGGTGCTGTGAGCTATGTGACACTTTGGTTGTGATTGGTGTTAGTTTGCGTTTCAGCTTCGGAGGTCCTTGTTGCTTGGGCAGGTTACAGTTAAGGGCCTTCGCATATGTGGATTTAGAGTTGCTATCAGTGGGTGTTGGTGGTGTGAGTTCAGAAGGGCTATGTGTTGCTTGAGGTGTAGTGTGGGTGTTATCCTTCTCCTCTTGACTGTCTAGCACAATCTTGGGTGGAGAGAGCTTTGCTTCCAGTTTGGCTATGTAAGTGCATCTCTCACAGGTTGTAGTATTGGGTGGTAGGAGGAGAGGGTTGTCTGTGTACATGAGGCAATTGCTGCATTGCCCCAGTATTCCCAGATTCACCAGGTGGACAGGAGAAATCACTGGACGCTGACCCTTGGACATGTCTGGTTTGGTGCTTTTTATGAAAAGTACAGGAAATGTTTTCCCTTCCCTTCCCTTAGCAAGGTACTTTGCAATTATAGGCTGTTTAGTGCCTATGATTACTTTCTCCTTATTAATAAGGAGAGTTGAGTGCTTGTATCAGTTGGGCTTCCTAGTGCTTTCCAGCAGGTATTCAAGTAAGTGCTAGTCAGAGGGATGCTTAAAGGTAAGATGAAAAAAATGGTTTATCCTAAACACTGCAGTATGCACTAGAGAAGTTAGATGTGAAAGTAGGTAGCTTAAGTTTTACCTAGGGTTACCACCTGTCCCACTTTGCGAGGGACAGTCCCTCTTTGGGCAGTTGTGTCCTGACAAAAAAATCTTAAAAATGGCAAATGTCCTGAGATTTTAGGACAAAATTATTTCCTATATTTTATGTAATAGTTGCATAAAACTTTTATTCTGTATCTAAAATACCTAAATGTTATAAGAAATAGAATAAGCAACAAAAATGCTACAGGAATAAGCATTTATTTAGGCAAAAAAGTTAAGTTCTATCCTTTGTACTGACCGTGGGTATGTGTCGGCCTGTAAAATCTGATGTTTGTACCGAAAATGTCCCACTTTGGCTATTTGAAAAGGTGGCAACGCTATTTTTACCTGTCTAAACAATTAAGTTTTAGTGGAGAGTCACTATTTTTAAAACAGCAAGATAGATTGAAAGGGGTGATCACTTTTGTATTCTGGCCCTATTGAATACAGTAGGATGGAAATAAATTTAAATAGTTGTAGGGGAGTGATTTCACAAAATGATAATTTTGTGCTTACTCACACAGGCCAGTGAAAGCAGAGAGTAAATGAGATATATGGTCCTTGAGCACCAGTTCTGAGCAGATCTTGGTGCTTCCCTTGAGGTTGTGGACATATGTGAAGAAGGCCTTATGATTGTCTCTAATAGATGTAGCCAATTTGGACTTGAAGTTTGCTTTGGAGGATTTCACTAGTTCTCTTATTTGCTTGTTCAGGCTAAGGAGATGTTGCTTCCAATTGGCCACCTGCTCCTTCTTGGTCCTGGACAGCAATTTTTTCCTTTTGTTATAGAGTGTATTTATTGCAGATGTCCACCAGACATGTTTACTATTCCTTGCAGAGGATGATTTAGTCCTGTTGGGTATTCCTAATTCCATGCATCTATATAAGTGTGTGTATAGTACTTTGGTGTAGATTTGGACATTGGTGCCAGTTTCTACAGAGGGGGGAGGGGACTGTGAAACTGTTTATACCATCTCTCAGGAGGTTGTAATCAGCTTTGAAGACGTTGTTATGTCTGATCCTTGCTAGAGGGGGGTTGGAGGACATGGTGACTTTGAATGCTGCAGTGGTTACTCATGTTGGTTAATACTAAGTCCAAGATATTATCACCCTGTGTAGGGGCATTGACTAGCTATTCCAAGGCATTTGCATTAACACAATTAAGGAATCTCTGGGAATTTGTGTTTTGGCATGAGTAGTTCTTCCAGTCTATGTTTGGCAAGTTAAAGTCACCTAGGATCAGGGTAAAGGGTTGAATCTTGATAGATTCAAACGGGTCCACATAGGTGGATTGGGCATCTTGAGTCAGATTTGGGGGCCAGTAACTAGCTATAATTTGAATAGGGGTCTTGTCAATGGTTAACTGCACCTGGAGTGTCTGCTGCATCAGAGGCGCTCTACCAGCTTCTAGAAAGTGATTTAGTAGATGACACAAAGCTCTATCAGGGTGTAAGGCAAAGACAGAAAGATAAAGACTGTCAGCAAATAATATTAAGATAAGCCAGAAGCAACCTGTTCATCCGTCCACAGGACATCAAATGTATGTGGAAGGACCACAGGACATCAAAAGCAGGTGGAAAGACCAGAGGACATCAAGTGCAGGTGGAAGGACCACAGGACATCAAAGGCAGGAGGAAGGACCACATGACATTAAATGCAGGTGGAAGGACCACAGGACATCAAATGCAGGTGGAAGGACCACTGGACATCAAGTGTAGGTGGAAAGACCACAGGACATCAAATGCAGGTGGAAGGACCACAGGACATCAAGTGCAGGTGGAAGGACCACAGGACATCAAATGCAGGTGGAAGGACCACAGGACATCAAGTGCAGGTGGAAGGACCACAGGACATCAAATGCAGGTGGAAGGACCACAGGACATCAAGTGCAAGTGGAAGGACCACAGGACATCAAAGGCAGGTGGAAGGACCACAGGACATCAAATGCAGGTGGAAGGAGTACTTCCAGCTTCTTCTGAATGAAGAAAACTGCACAGAAGCTATACTGCCCCAGACACAGAATATGACGAGGGAAGAAGAGGAGCCCACTGTATAGGTTAATAGGCTCATACATTCATAGGTTAATGGGTATTTACTAGTCTAATGACCACAAGGGCCTTTTTAAGCCTAGTCAAGCATCCCAAATCTCTGACAAGTTCTGATACCCATGATAAGTGTAAGTATGGGCCTGGGAGATGAACCATTTGCAGGTTACCTGTGTCCACTAGAGACATACATGCTAAACCAGGGATGAATGTCCTGTTTCCTATCCAATTGTCCAAGTTGCATTTGAATTGGGTTAGGGAGGAACTCTGCTTCACATGTATGGGGAGCCTGTTCCATAGATGTGGTAGTTTCTGCAATACATACCTATCTCTCTAGCAGGTCCTGTTTATATCACAGGCAAGGTTTAGGTCTTTAGAACAGGTAATTCCAGTGCGGTTTGTTTTGTGGATATGCAGCAGACCCATCAGAGTGTGATCTGATAATGTCCTCTATGCCAGGCATAGATCTCCCCTCAAAAGCCTGTAGCAGACAGAATACAGGGATAGGGCCTTGAGGCAGTCAGCATAGGACATTTTACTTACCCTGTATTCTTTTAGTGAGGAACCTGTGCAGATGTTCCAATTATTGGATATGCCTGGTTAGGTAAATACCAAAGGAGGCATTGTACTCAATGATAGGTCAGATGAATGCCTAATACAGTGGTAAAATGTCTTCCTTGGACTTAGATGCCATACCTTTGTTTATAAGTTGCACAACATAGAATGATTTCCTGACTACTGTAGACACATGATGGTCAAAGTTTAGATTGCTGTCTATGTGTGGCCCTAAGTCCCTGACTACTGGGTCAACTGTAAGGGGTCTGTTGTCAATATGTTAGTTACCATGGATGGATGACTTCCTAAAGGAGAATATAATGCATTTCTTGGTATCTAGTTTTAGCCCATGGCTCTGACACCAGTTGTTTGTCTGTGCAGACCCTCCTGGAGAACATTTGTTTTAGTGTGAGATTCAATAACATCTCCTAATTTGCAATCAACTGTAAATTTAGTCAGCCAGAGACCACTGACATTACTCTTGACTTCTGAGAAGTAAATGCCAAAAAGGAGTAGTCCAAGGACTGATCCCTGAGCAACTCTTCTTGTGACTGACCTCATAGTAGAGGTGGACTCCCCAGTTCTAATTTCTTGGGTCCTGTCTGTGAGCTAGATGGCTATCCACTGGGTGACAACCAGGTTTGCACCCAATCTCTTGAGTTTGTCAACAATGCCCAAGTGGGATATTGTGTAAAATGCCTTGGCCAGGTCAAGATAGGCAGTGTGAATGATTTTGCCCTCATCTATTGCTTTGTTGACCTTCTCAAAGAAATCCACCAGGCTAAATAGGCATGATCTGCCCTTGATAAAACCAAACTCTGTTGGGTCCGGTGTCTGGAGGTTTACTATATCTCTATTGATCATCTCCATGATAATTCTTTACATGGCTTTACATATAAGACTAGTGAGACTTATGGCTATGTAGTTTTCAGAGTCTCTAGATGGCCTAGTTTGTGCAGAGGGATGACTGTTGCCATTCTCCATTCATGAGGCACAAAACCTGTTTGGAGACTACAGTTAAATAGTAATTCCAGAGGACCTGATGGGTCATGTTTTATGCTATTTAGAAGGCATCCTGGGATATTGTTTAAGTCAACTGATGCAGTGTTCTTGGTCTTACAGAGAGCATTAATGAACTGTTCCCTAGTGATAGTAGGGGGAGTGATATTTGATGATATTTCCTGAGGGAAGGTTGAGGGGGATAGAGGGGTAAAGTTGGAGCTGAATTTATCAGCCAGGAGGTTTGCTATGTCTTCTGGCTCAGTATAGGTGTCTCCATTTACAATGAGCTCTGCACACAATTGTGTATTGCCTTTGAGGTTGCGGACAAAGCTAAATAATGATCTGTAGTTGTTCTTGGCCTGGGAGGCCAAACTTACCTCAAATTTGACGTTGGTAGATTTTATTTGTCCTGCGTTGTTTGTTTAGTTTGATGAAAGTGCTTTTATCCTCCTGGATGCTGCACCTCCTAATTGCTGCCATACCTTTCTTCCTCCTTTTATACAGCAGATTGATTTTGGGATTCCACCAGGGTGGCTTTTTTTTTTAGTTAGTTCTGTACTTCTTCCTGGTGGGTACAGCTGCCTCTATGCCCTTAGAAGAAGTAATAATAGCACTAAGGAAAATGAAGTCAGAAAAACTAGCAGGCTCAGATGAGGTCACAGCAGATATGATCAAGTTGTTGTGTGAGACAGGAGAGAAATGGCTCCTAAGGGTACTCCTAGCAATATGGATGGAAAGAAGAAAATAGTTGAACATGTTAACAGATTCAAGTATTTGTGTGGAGTGGTTGTGTGAAAGTCTGAACAAGGAGGTCAAAGCTAGAATTAGAGGAGCTGCAGCCAACTGGCATAGAATATCTGGGGTAGCGTATAACAGAAGAAGGCCAAAGAAGGTGTACAAAACAGTGGTGTGACCAGTACTACAGCATGGTACAGAAACCTGAAGACAGAAGGTAGAGCAATTGAGGAAGTTAGAGGTAATGGAAATGAAGTGCCTGAGAAGGAGGTAGGACTCACACTGTGGAACTGAAGAAATGAGGACATAAGAGCAGAAGCCAAAGTAGCTCCAATTGCAGAGAAGGTCAAAGAGAACAGATTATGGTGGTTCAGGCACACATGCAGAAAAGCATAAGGCAATCTGATGAAGAATATTTGGGAGAGAGACAGAAGAAAAGAAGAAACAATGGAATCAAACAAAGAAATGAATGGATTGTGTTCGAGAAAACCTGTGACAGTCAGGCATGACTGCAGCACTTGTTAGGAGAGAGGCAATGATTTGAGAAAGATGGTGACAGTTGATGTGATATCCTGTCTCCATGAAGAACATGGGAAAAAGAGGAGTGATGATGATGATGTTGATGATGATGATGATGTTGATGATGATGATGGTGATGATGATGATGATGATGATGATGATTATGTTTATGGTGATAATGATGATGATGATGATGATGGTCATGATGTTAATGGTGATGGTGATGATGATGATGATGGTGGTGGTGATGATGACGACGATGATGACGATGATGATGATGATGTTGATGATGATGATGATGATGATGATGATGGTGATGATGATGAGTGCCACCTGATCAATGAATGGTTCACATGTGCTGTTGTGAGATTGGCTCTCCATATTTTGATATTATGCAGATCACTTGTTTGGATACCAAAGTGGTCCATTTCTTTGGAGAGCATCCTGCAGAAAGGCCTCATTGAAACCAATGACTGGTGTCAGAACCATGACTGTAAGCTTAATGCCAAAAAAATGCATCATCATCCCTTTTGGGAGAAACTCAGTTCCCACTAATTACCACATCGATGGGAGCCCACTGAACACTGAAGGTGTTATAAGAGATCGGGGACACAGGTTGACAGCAACCTATCCTTCGACCACCACATTGCCACTGTGGTCAGAAAGTCCTTCTATGTGGCACATCTCATAACCAAGGGTTTTGCATCCAGGAATAAAGAGGTCATCATCTTTCTCTACTCTTCCCTCATTAGGTCAATCATCGAGTATAATGCCCCGTTTGGCATGCACCTCACTAGACACATGCAACAGCTGGAAAGGCCAGAAAATTACTTCACAAAGAGAATCCTAGGCCTTAAACACATGTCCTACATGGACAGACTCAAAAAACTCCAGCTATTCTGTCTCATATCGTCTGCTAAGAGGCGATCTCTGCTTGACATACAAAGCCATGTCTGACCCAGCTCTGTTAGAAATGTTACATCTAAAGAAATCCCAGTCCCTCTGCACCACATGCTGCAGAGTCCTCAACCTTATTACCACAATCAACAGAACATGCTGGAAGGACAGGTTCATAACCCAGAGGTTGCCTATGCTCTGGAATAGACTTCCCATACATGTCAAGCAGAGCACCTCACTGGCCCTCTTCAAGAGAAATCTTGATGAGTGGATGGGAAATAGAAAGTTCACCCCAGGGATCACTCCAGTGGCTCTACTTGACAGAGGCACTAGGAACTAATGGCGGGCAGGACAATACCAGGGCACTTCTATGTGCTTGGTTTGTAAAATCTCCAGGGCCATTAGCCTAGTACACACCTATGATCCTTTGAACCTATGAACTATTTTCTATAGACTAATTAAAAACATAAATGCTGCATTAAGGATAATTTGGGCAAGCAAGTAATTCACCTTTATCATATTTTGACAAAAATTTAATCCGAACACATTCCCACAAAACTACTTCTTTATTTTGGAAAGTATATTCTTGGAAAATTTTGCATAGAGCTGTCCTTACTCAAAATAAAATTGAAATCATATAAAAATAAAATATTGGTTGGTGGAGGTGTAAATATATATCTAAACCAGATTGGCAACATATGCCAGAGGGATTCATTAGCACACACACGTATTACTGGAACACATCAGATGGCTGTGCACATTGGGCAGCATTGCTCATCAAAGCAGCCACAGCTTGATCCACAACATACAGTCACAGCCATCTTTAGGTCCACAACATATGGTCACAGCTATGCTTAGGTCCACAACACATGGTCACAGTCATGTTTAGGTCCATCAAACATGGTCATAGCCATATTTAGGTCCACAACACATGGCCACAGCCATGTTTAGGTCCACAACACATGGTCACAGCTATGCTTAGGTCCACAACACATGGTCACAGTCATGTTTAGGTCCGCCACACAAGGTTATAGCCATATTTAGGTCCACAACACATGGTCACAGCCATGTTTAGGTCCACAACACATGATCACAGCCATGTTTAAGTCCACAACACATGGTCACAGCCATGTTTAGGTCCAAAACACACAGTCACAGCCATGTTTAAGTCCACAACACATGGTCACAGCCATGTTTAGGTCCACAACACATGGTCACAGCCATGTTTAGGTCCACAACACATGGTCACAGCCATGTTTAGGTCCACAACACATGGTCACAGCCATGTTTAAGTCCACAACACATGGTCACAGCCATGTTTAGGTCCACAACACACAGTCACAGCCATGTTTAAGTCCACAACACATGGTCACAGCCATGTTTAGGTCCAAAACACACAGTCACAGCCATGTTTAAGTCCACAACACATGGTCACAGCCATGTTTAGGTCCACAACACATGGTCACAGCCATGTTTAGGTCCACAACACATGGTCACAGCCATGTTTAGGTCCACAACACACCATCACAGCCATGTTTAGGTAAGGCAGGACTTGTGTACACAATGTAAACAAGTGAATGTTCATAAACCTGAGTTCAGTAAGCAAGTAAATACAGGAGAAGCTCAACAGTACAAGTTTACATGAAAGGTTGAACTTCACAGACATTGTCATGCACATTGGGGAAGAAAACATAAGCAGTAAAGGTCCAGAACAGAAAATGTGTTGTTTGAACACACATGCAAGTAACACAACTTTACAAATTCCCATGCCTTATATGTATTGAAGTACAGATGCAGAGGTAATGGGAAACTATGTACAAAACATTTTGGACCAACTGAGAAAATTAAGGAGCACCTGCACACACTTCCCAACATGCATGTTGCTGTCACAACTGTCATTGTTTCCACTAGCAGCACTTGTATGGGAATTATTTCCTGTTCATTTTCTGCTCAACATGAGAATTCTGTTTGTGTGTGTAGTGCAATCCTAATCCCAAGAAACTGTCACATTGAAGAAAAAACGTATAGAAGATAATTCTGAAATCCATTGTTACAGATTCAAAAAAACATAACAGCTGAGGATGAAAGTACTTGGCAGATGTGGGACCTGTCATGATAAATATACTGAGATGGAAATACTGGAAGACACAAGTCATGTGGAGGCAATCTAATAATATATGTTGTGTGTGTGTGTGTGTGTGTGTGTGTGTGTTTGTGTGTGTGTGTGTGTGTGTGTGTGTGTGTGTGTGTGTGTGTGTGTGTGTGTGTGTGTGTGTGTGTGTATGTGTGTCAGTATATGCCTGTGGGCATGAATATGTATGTGAAAAGAAGACTGCTCATGGGAGTTACCACCCTCTATGAGAAGTAATCACAACACAAGATGACACAGACAGTCAGTATTTTGGCAGAGGTGCTGGGGTTATATTGCATGGCACCCCCAGGTGTATATAGATACCAGAACCATTACTTGAACAGGCCAAATACATGCTCTATACTATTTCTAGTCTGTGCACGTACAAGTTGTAACCTTGTTCGGTGTCATTGTGTGGGTTTCTCATGGGAGTCACAAGCCACAGTTTCAGTGCATATCCTGCATCCCCCACTAAGTGATCTTGTGGGAAGCCACCCCTTGAAAACCTTATTATTCAGGGGTATCCCATAGATGGGTGTCATGGAAACTACAGGGTGACCTGCACACACATTATAGATGATTCTGGGTGCATTATAGACCACCTGACAGTTGATGGAGTGATAACCTTTTCTGCTTATGTACCTATTTCTAAGTCAACAGATAGGAGCTTTTATTTTAATGCGAGTTCAGTCTATGTCCTTAATTACCTCAGGAAAATGTGCTACACATGGACATTAACTCTCTCTTCTATGGTATGTGGAAGTCAGGTATGCTCCCCCACATATTGCAGTATTGCACTGAGAAAGTGGTGGAATATTCTGAAATCAGAGGCCTACAAAACCCTCACTGTGTCCTTGTGGGTCTCTGAAAGTTCTCTGCAGCTAGTATATGCAATGCTACACATATTTCCACTGGGTGGGGTCTTCACATTTCCCACGGGACCTCAGGTGAGGATGACAGATGTCCACTATTTTTTCTGTAATATCCCTGTTTACCCTATAGTGATCTATTATTTATATTTCATGTAGTCTATGGTAAATCAAACATGGTCTGAAAACCCAACACCTTCTGGGCCAAGATCAGGCAGCAGCACCTTGTATGACAGCCTGTTGCACATACAGATTTAAAACTGCTGCAGCAACTCCTAATATTTTCCAAAGTTCCACCCTAGCTGTACTCCATCATGCCTTGGAAGTTAGAGCTAAAGCAAATATGATGTATTTGGTCTCGTTTTATATATTTCTGAAATACTTCACCATGATTTTCTGTTTCACTAGCATGTACCTCGGCTACTTATATGCTCATGATCATATCTGGGTGCTAGCCCTTGTTTTGCAGCTGGCCACAACATGTACAGCTGTTTTCTGAATTGCAAACAACCTGCTCATCACTGCTGGCTTCGCACATGAGCTTAGTGCGATGTGCAGGTGTTCATGAATCTGGGCCATGATTTTTGTCCAACTTTTCCCTGCTATGACAACAGTTTTAATTGTTTTTACAGTATTAATCTTTGACAAATTTATTTTAACCAAATCATTAGTGCTATCTAATGTTCCAGTTCCTGGTTGCATATTGTAACCTCATTTCCCTCTTTCATGAAGTATGTTAACCACAACTAGAAAACGTAGCATAGTGTGGTGCAGTGGTGCAGTTGTTAGCATTGATGTCAAACAGCAAGAAGCCCTCCTGTTCAATTCTAGGCTAGAGTGCCCTCTGTGTGAAGTCTGCATGTCCTCCCTGTGTTTCCATGGGCTTCCTATAGGTGTTCTGGTTTCCTTCCACATTTCAAAGACATGTGTTTCTCCCCAGACCCCCACTGAAAATGTACTCTGTCCCAGTCAGACTTTCCTGGTAAGCAAATATTAAATAAATTATCACTAAATATTGGAAGAGTGAGACGACTCCTTGATTAAATAAATTTATCAATATTTCCGCTGTTGTTCCTTATAAACTGCTTACTATAATTAAGATGAGAACAAATAGACCATCAAATGAACTCAACTGTTATTTAGAATTGCACTCTTTATAGATAAGTATCATCATAGCATCATAGGATCATAGGAAGTTATTAATCAACAGGGAGTGATGTGAATAAGTGACCCTTGTGTTAACACTATGGATAACTGACCCTTGTGTTAGCACTTAATGGATAACTGACCCTTGTGTTAACACTTACATGGCTGAATGATTCTGAGACCTCAGACTACATTTTAGGAGTTCCATGAGTTCAAGCTCTTTACAGAGTAGGCTTATATTGGCAGGGGTTCAAATCCAGCAATGCATAATGCAGGTGGATGAATAACAGATAACTAAAAATGGAAAGCAATGGCTTATTTAACGAATGTATTATGGAATATGCATTGTAAGGGTAACAATTACATTTCTAGAAGATTTTGACCTCTCAAACACATTTTAGGTAAGCCATATGGCTTCAAACACACCACTGAAGTCATCCTTTCTGATACATCTACACATGATTTCTTCCATGGCATCAGCAGCTGATAAGCAGCTCTACAGAGTTTTAATCTAGATAGGCAGGGGGCTTGACTCTGTATAAGGTATGTATGTAAATAGACAGGGGGCGTGACTCTGTATAAGGGATGTACGTAAATAGGCAGGGGGTGTGGCTCTCTATAAGGTATGTATGTAAATAGGCAGGGGGTGTGACTCTGTATAAGGCATGTGTGTAAATAGGCAGGGGGTGTGACTCTGTATAAGGTATGTATGTAAATAGGCAGGGGCTTGACTCTGTATAAGGGATGTATGTAAACAGGCAGGGG
The DNA here is from genome assembly GCF_019279795.1 of Protopterus annectens. NCBI lineage: Eukaryota > Metazoa > Chordata > Ceratodontiformes > Protopteridae > Protopterus > Protopterus annectens. The sequence continues at coordinate 1,757,417,134 of NC_056729.1, forward strand.
GCGTGACTGTATAAGGGATGTATGTAAATAGGCAGGGGGCGTTACTCTGTATAAGGTATGTATGTAACTAGGCAGGGGGCATGACTCTGTATAAGGTATGTATGTAAACAGGGAGGGGGTGTGACTCTGTATAAGGTATGTATGTAAGACAACAATGACAGACAGAAGTAGCATACCAATCAAAATGTGATATGAGTGACTCGCAGTTAACACTAATATGGCTAAAGGATTTTGAGCTGTCAGAATAGATGTTATGGTAGGTGAAACTATTTTAATGCCCTGTTGATGTAATCCCTTCAAGTGTTTGCTTCATAAAACTTCAGACATAATTAGTCCTGTCACTTCAGTGGCTAATATGCAGGTCTGTGGACTATACACTCAGACAAAAACATACAAACATACATACATACATACATACATACATACATACATGCATACATATTTTTTTTTCAGAAATAATGCCCTTCTAGTCTGTCAATATACCAAAACAGTCATTCCCATAATGAATCAAAGTTATTCTTAAAAAATATCTAGATTAGTTCTTGCTTTAGTATAATTTGGTAGTCTATTCCATGCACCAGCTACTGTCTCAGTGAACCAATTAGTTCATAGGTTCATAGATTCATAGGTTCATACTAGGCTATCTGCCCAAGGGCATTTATAAGCCTAGCCCATAGTTATGTGGCTTTCGCCACCCCTTTAGTTTGAATAAAACTATGCCTATTATTTTGCTGTGCCTCTGTCAAGCAGTGACACTGAAGTAATCCCTGGGGTATATCTGCGATCTCCCATCCATTGGTCAAGATTCCTCTTGAACAAGGCCAGCGAGGTGCTCTGCCTCACATGTACCGGGATTTTGTTCCACAGCATAGGGAGTCTCTGGGTGATGAATCTGTCCCTCCAGCACGTTCTATTAATAACCGTGTCAAGGTTTAAGTCTCCCGCCCTTGTGGTTCTGAGGGATCTAGATTTTTGAGGTGAAGCATATTCATCAAATCTGGGTTTGACATGGCCTTATATGTCAGGCACAGGTCACCTCTGAGCAAGCGGTATGAGACTGAATAGAGCTGGAGTTCTTTCAGTCGGGCAGCATAAGACATATTTTTGAGACCCTTTATCCTTTTGGTGAGGAACTTTTGGGGCCTTTCCAGCTGCTGCAGGTGTCGGGTCAGATACATTCCGAATGGGGCATTGTACTCAATCATAGGTCTAATGAGTGATGAGTACAGGGGGACGATGACCTCCCTTGATCTAGATGTGAATCCCTTCATGATCAGGTGGGCAATGTAGAAGGTTTTCCTAACTAGTTTAGCAACATGAGTGTCAAACGAAAGGCTACTGTCAACCTGCGTCCCCAGATCCCTGATAACTTCTTCTGTGCTCAGTGGATTGCCACCTATATGGTAGCTAGGGGTAACCTTGTTTTTCCCGAAGGGTATGACTATCTCATTTTTATATAATCTTCTATAAAGGTTATCTAATGATTTTATACTGTTTTGATTTATTTTATTTTATATTTATATTATTGTTATAGTATTATGTCATTTATTTTATATTATTTGATTTGATTTATTTTGATTACTTTTTGAAAACCCCAAGCAATCCCAGAAAGTTGTCTGTAAATGCCCTATATAGCAGAATAAGGTATCCTCTTAAATATCTGTATGAGACACTGTACAAGTTCAGATATTTTAATCTTCCAGAATACCTTACATTTTCACATTTGTGGATGCCCTTCGTATATTTCTGCTGTATTCTTTCCTATTTGTTTGTGCTTATTTCCTTACAAGGTTTCTATATTATTCTGCACTTTAGTTTGCGTCTAATGTGACATACAAATAATTCTTTCATCATTCTGATTTCCTAAACTTTATATGTCTTTTTATACAGCCTATAGTTGTATAACTATCTGTAACCTATTGGTTAACATGATCATAAAACTCACAGCTGGATCTCCCATATCAAAACAGAAGACAAACTGATGACACACACAATGCCACAGAGATTCTGACAAATCCAGATCAATAACTTAAAACGTACTGGGCGGCGCAGTGGTGCAGTGGCTAATGCTGTCGCCTCACAGCAAGAGGTTCTCTGGTTTGATTCTCGGCTGGAGTGCCTTCTGTGCAAAGTTTGCATGTTCTCTCTGCGTTCGCGTGGGTTTCCTCCGGGTACTCCGGTTTCCTCCCACATTCTAAAGACATGCTTCTGGAGCATTTCTTCCCGGGCCTCCACTGAAAACAGGATCTGTGGAATCTAGTCGGACTTTCCCGGTCAGCAAATGTTAAATAAAAATAAAAAAAAAATACTATTAGCACTTTTGTTTTATTTTATAACAAAACTTCTCCCATATACCAGGTCCTTAAATGAATCTACAGTTTCAAAGATTGTTCATCTGTGTCTCCCAACTCTCATATGCTTAGTTTTTGATGTATTTATCAGCATATTATTCTCCTGTGCCCAAATGGTCAATTTAGTCAAGTAATTTTGCAGACATGCCTTATCTGTAACACATGTGATCAATTTACCTAATTTCAAGTCATTTGCATACAGACTATAGAATTCCTCACATGAAAAAGATACATCCGGAAAACACAGTGTAAACAAGTAAGGGCCTAGGACAGAGCCCTTTGGGACATCCTGACTGTAAGCTAGAATTTCATCTGTCCAATTATTGTATGATACTTACCATGTCCTATTTATAAGCCATGCTGTTATTCATCTTGTAAAGATTACACCAATATCTATTTGTTATAATTTATTGACACTGTTTTGTGTATGACCCTATCAAAGGCTGAAGTTAAATATCTATAAATTACATCACAGTACATGTTTTTTTTTCATTTATAGCTGTCATTACATTGTTATAGAACATCATGTTACAGGTGGTTATAGATAAGTCTGGTTTGTGCAGTTCTTTTTCTGTATAATTTAATGTAATTTCAGTATCTGAAGTTACCTGGATGTTGGTAGAACAATTTCTCATCCCCTTAGTGGTGTCAAATTGTTTTGCATAAAAGTTTGTAAATATATTGATAATCTGTTGTGTTTGGGAATACATTTTAGACCCCCGGATTCAGTAAACGTCCGTGCAGGAATAACTTATTCCTGCATGAAAGGGACTGTTCCCGTGCAGCGAAGGCATGCTGCCATGCTGTAAAATGGACAGTTCTGCGTACGACTGCAGGGGGTGTGTCTGAGAGCAGTGCTCTCACAATACACATGCCCCCTGCACACCAGAATTGCTGTACAGCAATTTAAATACAGCAAGAATGCGCGTTACATGCCCCAACCCATCAGGGTAAGAAATCTGGACAAACCCATAAGGGACAATCATCCTTACAAAGCCAGAAAGCTGATAGAATAACAGGTTTAGCATCAGCATGAATATTTGGCAGGGTATAAAGCATACAACATGCAACTCTCAACCTGTCAGATAAGGAATCTGGACAAAGCTATAAGGCACAATTGTCATGACAAAGCCAGAAAGTTCATAGAATAACAGGTTTAGCATTAGCATGAATTTTCGGCAGGGTAGGAAGTACACAATGCACACCTCCCAACCCATCAGAGTAAGAAATCTGGACAAAGCCATAAAGGACAATTGTCCCTACAAACCCAGAAAGTTGATAGAATAACAGGTTTAGCATTAGCATGGATATTCTGAAGGGTATGAATTAAAAAACACAACTTTTTTTTTCACATATGCAATAAAGTTTAAGCGTAGCTGCATGAGTGTGCTCGTTGATTAGCTATGCTTGGCCCAGCTGAAACAGCATGATAAGTTAAATTGCAATAGGCATACAAAATAAGCATAAGTGTAATAGTGTAGTGGTTAGAGTGTACACATTCCATGTAATCATTCACGGTTTGAGCCTCATCAAAACAATTTCCATTTTGTATGTTTAAACATTACAATTTTAATGTATTTGTATATGTATGTAGGAAGTAACTTATATTTCTCAACCAGAGCAGTCTATTAGCCCCATATGTGAAGTGACAGTGTAATAAAGTAGTGAAACACCCATAGAAACATAAGTGCCCCATACAGTATATTCACACAAGAATAAATGTAACTACAGCACATTGAGGAGTGTCAGGGAAGGTAAATAAATCTATATTATGTAACAAATGATGAATCAATCCCATACAGGTGGTAGTCCAATAAAATAAAACATAAGCAATGCTAAGCATTGCGCAGCTATGCTGACCGGGTGTAAGCATTGTGTACATATGAATACTAAGTAATGAGTAGCCCAGCTAAGTGGATTTTCCCATTGGTAAGGAATGCTGAACCTGCCATTTTAAGCAATGCCAACCATAGCTAAGCAGGTTTGCCCATAGCTTACCTTAGCTCAGCATTTTCAAAACCATCCAATCACAGCAAAGGATGGGAAATTGGCCATATTTTAACCCCACAGGCAGGAATATAGCTCATAACTGGTTGTAGCTCTCCACTGTAGGCATTATGGCAGGTGTTGGAGAGGGCCTGCACTTTCAGGTGCAGAGCTGGGGGACACAGGAGTCCAACGTCATAGATTCCTGGTAAAAAAAACATGACATGAGACTGCTGTACCAGTACCAGGCCTCCCACTATAAAGTGGAAGCGTGGGAAAGTCTCGCCCGTGATCTCACCAGTGCCACTGGTATCCCTCAGACTGGTGAGCAGGTTCAGCACTACTATTCTGACTTGAAACGCAGGAAGAGGGAGCTCTTGTAACAGTGGGTCCAAAAAGCAAGAGAGAAGGGAGATGCCCCAGCAGTGTGTAAGTATTCATAGCAATAACTGTTTACCAAAGTCCAGCCTGTGTATGTGATGGATAGGTATGCATAAATGTTTCTCTATTTTCATTACAGCTGTAGCTGAGTGGGCTGTGAACCAGGAAGCCCATGCCAGCAGGTTGCAAAGGCTGCGTTGCGAGGCTGGTGAGTAACAATCCTGCTTGTAGTAGTCATACCAAATAAATATAAGGAAGTAAAATGTCACCTGGCAGTATAAAAATGTGCATGGTTTGTACTGAATAAACCAGACAATATGACAGTAATAGTCCCATATAAGTCATATTTAAATACAAGTATAACTGCCTGGCAATAAAGTTCTAAATCCTGGACTGGTTGTGCTTACTCTGGTATTGTATGGCATGAAATGTTGCATTCACCAAGATCTGATATCTGAATAGCAATGTTGTGTTAACCACTGTTTCCCACACTGGGCTATATAAAAAATATGTTGAGAATGTCTGTATAAGAATGTTGTAATTACAAGGTCAGATTGTTCAACCTAGAGAGACTTTGACAGAAGCGACAGTACTTTCTCAATAGCTCACTGTGATGATATGCAAATTGTTGTATTTTTAGCAGACACAGCCATGGTTTGAATCCCAGGAGTAGTAAACTGTAGGCATAATTTCAACTAGGATTTTGTGAATATGTGTAGAAACAGTTCAGGTAGTGTTAACAAATATTCCCCCCGCAGGTCTTCCAGGTAAGAGAACTGCAACTGCCTGGTAATAAAGGTCTAAATTCTGGACTAGTTGTGTTTACTCTGGTATTGTATGGCTTGACATGTTGCATTCACCAAGATGTGATATCTAAATAGTAATGTTGTGTTAACCACTGTTTCCCACACTGTGCTACATAAAAAAGTATGTCTAGGAATGTCTGTATAAGAATGTTGTAATCACAAGGGCAGATTGTACAACCAAAAGAGACTTAGAAAACACTGAAGAAAGAGACAGCAATTTCTTAACAGCTCACTCTGATGAAAACCAAATTGTTATATTTTTAGCAGACACAACCTTGGTTCGAATCCCGGGAGTGGGAGAAACCTGTATGCATAATTTTAAGTAGGATTGTGGGAATATGTGTAGAAACAGTCAGGTAGTGTTAACAAACTTTCTCCCCCACAGGTCTTCAAGGTAAGAGAAGTAGAAAGTAGCTATAAGATGGTTGAATTATACACTGTGTATAAACATACCACTGGCGAAACCAAGGCCATATGGTATTGTAATAAAGTATTCAGTTTGAGATGAAGCTAGCAGGTACGGCTGGTGCCCGGCAACCAAGCTTATGTACCAATAGAAAAAATAAAGCCAGCACCACGAATGGATCCAATGAATATAGTTTATTGCACTGAAACTAGACCGGTTTCAGCTGTTAAGCTTTCCTCAGTAGTTACAATCACAAAATGAGAAATGCTCCTTATATACCCTTCAAGGAAGCAATGACATCACTTCCTGTCAAAAAAGAAAAACCATTAATAAAATTGAAAATAAATGGTTATAAAGCATACAAAGAAAATGTAGTTCACCTTAAACTGTAACAAGCTTTCATGATACCAGTTGGCTAAAAAATAAAATGTTACCTTAGTATAATGAAGAGGATTTGTGCTGTATAAAATAAAAGTTATGATTAGCACAATTAGACATAATATCATGAAATTCACTAGAAAATTATAATAGTATCAATAAATCATATTGGGGTTACAATGTGAAAACACATCAACAATCAAGCTGAAATAAAAATGGTTGAGAAAAACAAATGTTGGAAAAATACCTATTAGATAGATCACATTTTGTCATTAAGCCCTGGTGAGAAAAGCCCACCAAGTTTGACTATCCATCTTTTCTCCTTTTTGTTTAAAATGTCATGCCATACACATTGGAACATATTCAAATCTCACCCTCTTTTGGAGGGATATTTAGGCGAAAGATGCTATTTT
>NC_056729.1:1757428854-1757488854 GCF_019279795.1 Protopterus annectens
GATACTGTACTCTTATTTCTTTTTGTATACTATATTAAACTGAAGATGCATTACTCTATATTAATGTCTCTCCAAATCTTAGCATCAGATGTTTTTAAATTTTTAAGTATATTTTGTTTTTTAAAAGTAGTTTGTATGTTACCTTTAGTATATATATTTTTGTATGTTTTTGTTTGGAGCTTTTCTCCCCGGGCCTCCACTGAAAATGGACACGTATCCAGTTGGACTAGCCCGGTCAACAAATGTAAAATTAAATAAATAAATATACATATATATATATATATATATATATATATATATATATATATATATTTATACGGTTAAGAGGGTGGCCTAATGGTTAAGGTGTTTGCCTTACAATCACAAGGTGCAAGGTTTTAGCTTCACAAGGGATAATTGGCTAGGCTTAAAATGGCTCACAAGGGCAGGCAACCTAGTACTAACCTATGAATCCTGTGTTCTTATATATAAATATATATATATATATATATATATATATATATATATATATGTATATATATATATATACAGAAATATATGACAGCTACAAAGACATGCAATCAGAGGGTCATGCTGCTGCACACTGAAATTCTACATCTGGAAACACACTCACTGGAAGTATTCCTTAAAATGGGAAACAATGACATCTGTGTTGTAACAGAGACCTGGATAAAGGCAGCAAGAAGCACCCCTGCAGTACCAGCCTATAATTAATTCCACAACTTTTGGCTGTAGAACGTGGACTGAAGCTCCAAAGGTGGTGGTATTTTCATCTTCATAAAGGATGCACACACCTCCAGAGTGGTAGACCAACATTATGCATTAGATCCTGCAGGCATAACTGACATTGGGTAAGACAGTGGTTCAGGTTGTAGCCTACGATAGGTCCGCATACATGTCCCAAGACTAACACTCCATGTCCGTAAACACTCTGGAGAATATTAGTGTCCAACCTAACACTATCATATTGGTTGACTTCAACTACCCCACCATTAATTGGTAAAGCTACTCATGTACCAATGCACATGCCCATCACATCGACTCGGTACTTCCTAACATGGGCAACTATTGCTCTACACCAATAGTCAACACCTCACTGGTTATATCTGAACACAGTTATCAACACTCCACTGGTTATATCTCTACACAAAGTTATCATCTTTGGAAATCCACAGCTGTCCTACTCCCACTGCAGAAGTAGCCACCATGAAAAGCCTTTCCAAAACTAACTATGGCCTCATAAAATCAGAGGTGGCTAACCTCACAACAGCCATGCAGTTGGAGACTAGTTGCATGACAGCTGAATCAAACAACAACGCACTATGAACATGTACACAAATGCATAGATACCCCCTTACCCAATACAACCAGAACCCTCACCTCCAAAAAAAGGAAGCGGATCTGGTGGTCCCCTGCCATAAAGAAACTTTACAACAGAAGGAGGGAACTGATATGGAATAAGGTGAAGTCCCAAGACAGAAAATAAACCCTTATCAGCCTCAATGAATAGTTGTGATCCCTCATCAAATACTACAAAGTTTTCTATGAGAACAGACATGGAGCACATAGTAAAGACAACCACAAGGCCTCATATAGTTATGTAAGGAATCTCCATGGCAATAACAAGAATTGTTCTGAGCTACTAGACAATGGTACCACCAAGACTGAGCCAACAAATAATGCAAATATACTGGCTGGCATCTTGAGTGTAAACATTACCCCTCACCCCCCCCCAAAGGACCAATCACAATACCAGTACACCACCAGGTACCCAGTATTACTGCAGCACAGGTTACAGCACTACTGTCCAAGGCCAAGAATACAGCTTCTATGGGACGTGAGAATATCCCTGGCTGTGTTCTACATGAACTACAGAGTGACCTGACACCTTACCTGTGTGCTCTGTTCAAGCACAGCCTCACCTCAGGCTTTGTCCCTACTGGGTTGCTCCTCTCCACAAATGAGGTGTAACTATAGACCCTGGGAACTACCACCCCAACTGCCTGCCAAGTCTGTTATGTGAAGCTATGGAATACATCATCATGCACCTAATAAACAGGGATATGGGAATCTGCAGTCTCAGGATCCCACACAGTTGTCCTTTGTGAAGGGTAGGTCATACCTGCTCATTCAACCTGGTTAACCTCTTTCCATCAGTCACCTGAGCTGTGAATGAAGGCAAGGTGACACATACAGCCTACATTGATATGGCCAAAGCCTTTGATAACACTCACTAAGCTCAGCATCATCCCCTATATCACTAGGTGGGAACAGAGGCACAAACACAGGGGTAGATTGGACATACTGCTGTCATACATTGAGACAGTTGCAGATATCACTGGGCTTGTTGTAACATTCTTTATGAGGAATATGACGTTGGTAATACCAATAGATGTGAGTATTTACTGACTGCTTTCCCCGGAGTCCACAACTGATTTATCAAGGACACCAACTATCTGGTGAACACACAAAACATGACAGGTAGACATGTAGCCAGTCTGTGGACAGTGTGCCAGTGGAGAGGTATGTCAGAGACATATCACTGTGAGTCATGACATCACACACTAAATGCATATCCACACAAACCTTGTCAATCTATCAATCCGCCAAGTGTATAACAGCACTGATGATATAGAATCTGTTCATAAATCTGGGGATATGTCCCCCTTGTTGGTTGGCTCTCTCCACATGTCCTGTCCTGTGACATATTGCCACCCACTGTATGTGAATATGTAGGCCACCACCTTAGTAATGTCCCTCACACAGGCAAGGAAATGGGGCAAGGCCCACACTAAAGAATGTCCCATATGTCAGAACTAGCAGCAGTGTCAAGGCCCACAGTACAATACAATGTAGGCACCTACATAGTGGTATGGCCATAGCAATACCTGACATCTGCACATCTGTACAAAGGACAGACAGAAAGTAGATAGCCAACAGGTTATGCATTAGGATGAATGTTTTGAAAGATACACATCTGAAACTGAAAGGTATGCCATTACTACACGACAGCAGTCCTCAATGACATGTCCAAAGAACATAGTAGTCTACAGTTAATATCAACATATCAGATCAATATCCAATGGGAAATACATATAAACATACAGCTCAAACACCTAGAACATGATAATCAGTACTCAGAGTCCAGCTTTCCATGCAGGGGTGTATGGTTCCAGTACAACAATCTGCAATCTACTCTTACTTGAAAAAGCACTGTTAAAAGTACTAACGCAATTATACCATATGTGTTAAACTATTTCTGTCAACCAGTGCACTGTAGCTGGTGTAACATGCAAGTGTGATGCCATATAACCTGGGATGCTACCCATGTATTGACAAATATAAAGAAAAAAGATTGTCGTACTACCCATGTATATCCAGGTGTCCCACACAGTATACTCACACCCTTTGCTACTATAATGACAGCACATAGAAGCATATTATGTACAGGGAATTAAGCACACTTATTAAAGATGTCATGACCCTGTTATTGTATCAGACTAGAATGTGATCACTGGTTATCACAGCTAAGCTAGGCTTAGCAGGTTACAGCATTGCTTAAATGCAAATGCTAAGCAAATATGTGCACTAGTAAGTGAAGCCTACATGGTGTAAGTGCCTATTCATTTAACCATACGTTAGCACCCCTTACCGTCATGCAAACCCACGCAAGCACACTCAAAGATGCTCAAAACTGCCTTAATCACTCTGTATCCAACAGTCCTTGTTCTGCCTAGCAACAAAATAAAAAGCCCTTGAACCCAGGACCCTAGAAACCATAGACTTTGCAATTTACGAGTAAGCCACCTCAGCTGTATCAATTGAGAATGTTTTCTCAAATGTACCCTTCTTTACAGCCAGTTACAGCCAGTTTACACTAGGGAAGAGACAAGTGTGCAATTGGTAAGGATCAGTATCTATAAATATATATATATGAATAGAGACATACATAGACAGAGAGGGAGATATGTAGGGAGATCCATATATGTGTGCAACAATATATAGATATATTACCAATAAATACTGAGGTGTACATACATATATATATATATATATATATATATATATATATATATATATATACATACAAACATACATACACACACACACACACACACACACACACACACACATATATATATATATATATATATATATATATATATATATATATATATATATATATACATGAATGTCTCAAAATGCCCATAAAACATATGCTGCTGATAGGGGCAGTATGCACAGTTGGGTACAAAAGGACCCATGACACTCACATCTTCCCCCACACAGTCCAAATAAATAAATGAAAAATACACTGCTACAAAATCATGATAGGCCATACACAATGGCCAGACATACAACAATCTCTTAGCAAAACAAATACAATGTCTGAACATAGCAAAGACAAATATAACCAGCCATTAATTCACACATTTTATTATACTCATGTCTTGGCCAAAGCCTTCAAGGAGTAAACATCACCAGAAATACATGCCTTAATCTCAAGAAGCAATTAAGACCTAATTACATAATTGAATACACAGCCTCCAATTACACTCGTCATTTAACCCCCTATGGGATAAAGTATCACAGTTAATATTAATGCATTGATGTCTGTACATAACAATTGCCCTTTTATGAATGTTTCATCACACTGTGGAACAGACGTTTTCAGAAACAGTACCTTGAGACACACTAATGTCCCCATGGTTTGATTTATTCAAATGTACAGCTATAGAACTGACATGTTTCTTAGGTTCATAGGTTCATAGGTTCATACTAGGCTATCTGCCCGAGGGCATTTACAAGCCTAGCCCATCGTTTTGTGGCTTACGCCACCCCTTTAGTATGGGGAACTATACCCATTATTTTGCTGTGCCTCTGTCGAGCAGTGACACTGAGGTAATCCCTGGGGTATATCTGCGATCTCCCATCCATTGGTCAAGATTTCTCTTGAACAAGGCCAGCGAGGTGCTCTGCCTCACATGTACCGGGATTTTGTTCCACAGCATAGGGAGTCTTTGGGTGATGAATCTATCCCTCCAGCACGTCCTATTAATAGCTGTGTCGAGGTTTAAGTCTCCTGCCCTTGTGGCTCTGATGGATCTAGATTTTTTGAGGTGAAGCATATTCATCAAATGTGGGTTTGACATGGCCTTGTATGTTAGGCAAAGGTCACCTCTGAGCAAGCGGTAAGCGACTGAATAGAGCTGGAGTTCTTTCAGTCAGGCAGCATAGGACAGATTTTTGAGACCCTTTATCCTTTTGGTGAGGAACTTTTGTGGCCTCTCCAGCTGCTGCAAGTGACGGGTCAGATACATTGCGAATGGGGCATTGTACTCAATCATTGGTCTGATGAGTGATGAGTAAAGGGAGACTATGACCTCCCTTGATCTAGATGAGAATCCCTTCATGATAAGGTGGGCAATGTAGAAGGTCTTCCTGACTACTTTAGCTACATGGGTGTCGAATGACAGACTACTATCAACCTGGGTCCCCAGGTCCCTGATAACTTCTTCTGTGCTCAGTGGATTGCCACCTATTTGGTAGCTAGGGGTAACCTTGTTTTTCGAAGGGTATGACTATGCATTTTTGGCATTTAACTTTAGGCCGTGGCTCTGGCACCAGTTATCCGTTTCTGTGAGACCCTTCTGAAGGATATCTGTGTCAGATGTGTTTTCTACTATGGCGCCCAGTTTGCAGTCATCTGCAAACTTTGTCAGCCATAACCCTCCTGTGTTTGCTTTTACTTGGAAAAGTAGATGCCAAACAAGAGTGGGCCCAGGACTGAGCCCTGTGGGACACCACTTGTGACAGGCTTTGAGTCTGACATGGCGCCAGCAACTCTGACCCTGTGGGTTCTGCCACTCAGCCAGTTTGCAACCCATCTTGTGATGTATGGGTTAACATTTAAGCTGATGAGTTTTCAATGATACCAGTGGGGTATTGTATCAAAGGCCTTAGCCAGATCGAGGTAGGCTGTATGGACTGCCTTTCCCTCATCAATGGCTTTGGTGACTGTTTGAAAAGTCAACCAAGTTTAAAAGGCATGATCTGCCTTTGACAAAGCCAAACTGGGTTGGATCCAAAGTCTGCAAATTCCCTATGTCTTTATTTATGAGGTCCATTATGATCCTCTCCATGGCTTTGCAGATAAGGCTTGACAAGCTAATGGGCGGTAATTTCCAGGGTCGGTGGAGGCACCGCCTTTGTGAAGTGGGACCACAGTTGCAGTGCGCCACTCCTGGACGTATCCAGAGGTAAGACTTTGATTAAACAGCTGTCCTAGCTGTGGGTTTAATTCCTCATTGAGTTCATGGAGCACACAGCCGGGGACACCATCAGGTCCCATGGATGCTGTGTTTTTGCTTTGGAGAGCAGTTCTCACTTGGGCTGGAGATGTTTGGGGGCTGCAATCGTTTGGTATAGATATCTCTCCTTTGGAGGAGGGGAGAAGTTTGCACTGAACCTGTCAGCCAGTATGTTGGCAATGTCTGTAGGATCAGTAATCTTCACATCATTTTGAACTAGTTCTGAGCATATCTGGGAGTTTCCTCCTAGGTTTCTAACATAGCTAAAGAAGGCCTTATGATTGTCTTTTGAGTCTTTAGCTATTTTTCTCTCGAAATTTGCTTTGGATGATTTTATGAGAGCTCTTAGTTTTTACTTATAGTGATCAAGGGTGTCTTACCTTTTAAGGATTTTGCTCTATCTTGTAGTAGCTTCCTCCTTTTGTTGTAGAGTTTGTTTATGGCTGGGGTCCACCAGACTGGGCCTTGCCTTTCGTACAAAGAGTCTTTGTTTTGCTTGGGATTGCCTTATCCATGCAGTCCTGCAGGTGCTGGTAGAAGGCATTTGTAAGTGATTCAGCGGCTTGAGTACTGTTTTCCCGGTTGGGCCTTAAAGGAGACCACACTAGTCTTTCGAAGTGTGATGTCAGCTTTTGAGAAGTAGTTTACTGTGGTCTTTTTATTTCAGGTGGGGGTGGGATGAGGACCTCCAGCGAGATTAGTTTGTGATCTGATCTCACCAGTGAGGGGTATACTTCCGGTGTCGAACATTGTGCTCCCATGTTCGTGATGATGAGATCAAGTATGTTATCTCCTCTTGTGGGGATGGTGACTAGTTGTTCCATGGCATTTGAGTTTATGAATTCCAGGAACTTTTGGGCTAGGGTGTTTGGGCTTGAGTAGTGTTCCCAGTCTATATTAGGGTAATTGAAGTCACCTAGTATGATGGTGTTTGGTGATACATTTATCCCTCTAGTGTTTTCAGGAAGGCCATGTGAGGTTCCTGAGTTTGTGAGGGTGGCCTGTAACATGCTACAATTTGCAGAGCAGTCTTGCCTACGGTTAATTGCACCTGGATGGTCTCCGATGCATCATGCGTTGCCACCAGTCTTGAGGTGTGGGTGTCCTTGATGAATATGGATACCCCCCCTCCTTTCTTGGTATTGTCCGGATTTTGGGGCCGAACGCATGATATGAGGTAAAACCTGATAGCTGGGGTGCTCTCAGGAGCCTTGAACCAGGTTTCTGTCACAGCACAGACATCGATGTTCTCCATACTGAGAAGGGCCTCAAGTGCGTGCATTTTGAGATTTAGACTTCTGGCATTGAGCAGCATTACCCTTAGTTTTTCCTTTTTGTGTTCTAGGGTGGTAGGTTTAGAATTTGAGCCTTGCCTAAAAAGGCACTATGGGGGTGGCAAGAGCCTTTGCCAATATCCGAATCCCAGGGGTGACAGGTGCAAGCCGTCCCTTGAAGCAGCGTGGCTTGTCCAGCATGTCATCCCAGGCAGACAGATACTGGATCCCCTTTGAATGACACCAGTGTTTAAGCCAATTGTTAAAGCTGATCATCTTATCTCTGTATTGTGGCATCATTCTTGGTGAAGGTAGGATACTGCTCAAGGTCAGGGTCATACCTGCCTGGGCTACATAATCAGAGAGCTCCTCAATGTCTCTTTTCATGTAGTCCAAGGAGGTGCGTCTCAGGTCGTTTACACCAGCGTGGACAATGACTGAGTCATATTTGTACCTGCTGTTGAGAGACCTGAGTGCTTGTGTTATGTGGCGGATTCTAGCGCCCGACAGACAGCTTACTGTGACCTTCTCCTTACTCAGTCTGGTGGCGGACGTCAGTGTGTCTGACTATGGAGTCACCAATGACTAGTGTGTCTGGCATTGTGTTTGGCCTTAAGGGCTGTGACTGTTTGACACTCTGACTGTGAGGTCTATGTGTTGCAGGTGTTGTGTTCTGAGGTGGTGGTTGTTTGGGTGTCTGCTTTGGTGGCCTCTGCTGTTTTGGTAGATTTTTGATCAGAGCCTCCATGTATGTCTTTGTGTGTTTATGTGTATGATTTGAGGTTGTAATGGTACTATGTGAGACTGGGTCTATAGTGTGTGTGGTAACCTTCTCCTCCTGACTGGTCTTGCCAGTCCTATGTTGAAGAGCTCAGCCTCCAGTTTGGCCGTATAGTTGCATCTCTCATGTATTTGTGTTTTGTGGGAGGAGAGGGTTGTCTGTGTACATGAGGCAATTGTAACATTGCCTCAATATTCCCAGGTTCACCAGCTGAGCAGGAGAGGACACTAGCAACTGATCCCTCGACATGCTAGAAGGATAGACAAAAAACTTTAAAAAAGATTCCGGGGGATGTGGGTGACCGAGAAATGGGGGGTTGCCTTTTTGGGGTACTATCTATGACAAGAGTGCCGTATCAAGGTAATAAGTACTGTAGGAGCAAGTGCTAGGTTTAACAGATAGAGAATAGTCTACTTGGAGTCAAGTAGAGATGATCTTTTTAGTTATAGGATACGCTGATTAGATCAGTAGTATAGTTCGAGGAAGGTAGTTTTAAGGGAAAATTTGAAGAGTGTAATTTAGGTAGCCCTAATAGTTTAAATCTGCTTAACCGGCGCTGCCCTAGTGTGCAACAGTAGCAGCTCCGCGCTAAATCGCGCTAAATCGCGCAAACGCGTTTAGCGTTTTTTATATCAGGGGGCTGAAAGAAGCTAGGAACTGGCCCAAAACGACCAATAAACTACAAGTTACTGGCTGAAACCTCACAAAACTGGACCAACAGGCAGCTCAATGCTTCCCACTCCCACTGGTAAGCAAGGGAACCTCCTCTGTTCCAAATTAGGTAAAGATTCAGTAACAGGAACTGCAAACAAAGCCCAGGATCAGCAAGCTCTGAAACTGGACTATTCTAGCTTAGTAAGGCGGGAAAAAGAGATATTTTTTTTTTCAGAAAACAAGCAGAAACAGATACAGTAAACACTTATAAATGCTATAAATCGGCTATCACAGCCTACACAAACAATTTGCAACAGTTACAGATTTTAAAAGTAACAAATTGAGAAACAAGTGCAAAAACAGAATAAATGCAGAAAAACAGTAACAATGTATCAGCAAGCAGGCGAAATACAGTTGCTAGATAAATATGTCTGACATGTTCTAACAGCCTAGTTTTAAAACATGGGTTACTGTCCCCCACATACAATATGTTACAAGGCTATACAAGATAATTTGCTATGCACCTACCTCTTGAATGTACAGACTTCAACATGTTTCCCAGCCATTCCCCTCAGCAGGAATTACAGCAATAAATAATGATAGACCAGTATACCTATCCACCTCCTACTGTTTGACATCTGGACAAAGCCTGACATAATTGGTGGACAGAGGCCCAAATACATGGCCATACATGAAATATTGCTATTATACACTGAGAAAGTTGCTGGTGTTACAGGGTTTGTTGTAACATATCTTTTATGAGGGATATAAAGTCAGAAGAACAAATGGATGTTGCCATCTACATAATGCAATCACCAGAGTATGCTACTGATTTGCCAAGGATAACACCTGTCTGGGGAACAACCCATACATAACAGGCTAACATGTGGCCATTATGTGGATGGCCCTACAGTTGAGAGCTATGCAGAGACAGAACTTTGTCAGTTTGAAACCCATGCAGAAGTAGCTTGTGCAGACAAATTCTGTTAAACTAGCAGTATTCCAAACATATAACAGCAATACTCACATTCTGCTCCTAAGTCTTGAACCTTCCCCACCATTTAGTTGGCTTGTCTCAACAAGTTTTGTTGTAAGAGGTAGTAGCTCACACAACTCCAGTCTTTCTTCCTCACAAGTAAGGGAATGGGCCAACACCCACATGGAGTACTCATTTATAGGACTGTGTTGCCATGACATTGGCTATTGGAAGAACTGCACAGCTGCTCTGCATGCAATTAGCAAGTGGGGAACCCCAACAGGTGCACAGGCCATCACCTAGTCATGAGCATCGCCTACAAAAGCCATGCTGCCACCTATTCAAACCAGCTCTATCCCTGTAGTGCATACAGAGAGAGAGAATGAGAAAGAGAGAGATAACAAATGAAACATAAAGTGGAAAAGAGAAGAAAGGAAAAAATGTAAGTGGAACATGTAAGTAAGTAATTGAATGCAGTACTTGGTCTGTAATAATGGGAAATATGATTTGGAGGAATATATGCCCCAACAAGCCATGCTGTACTAATGTCCTGCTAAACAGCTGCTATGGCCGTAGCATCTGACCCACTCTGCAGTGTGAGATATCACAGGCATACCTCACAACTGTACAGATCCTCACAGAATGTCCACATTTTACCATCATGTATTTTTGTCTGTTCCTCCTGAGATCTGTACTTTTCTGGCAAATAGCTGAGTATTGAAGTCATCAGGTAATGAGAAACACTTGAGTTTAAGATTCCAAATCCTTAAGAATATTCACTGTAATACTAAATGTATCATTCTACGAACTTCCTATGTTTGTAACAGGTATATTTAAAGTCTGTCTCTATTTACCCCCCCCATCAATTTAGGCATTGTCCAGATGTGATGCTCTGAGAGGTTGTGAGGTGGGATCTCAGCTCAGGTGCCTGACTCACGTGGAAAAGGACAGGTCATATATGAAACGGCATGGGGTGTCTGTCAAACAGTTGTAACTGTGCCACTGCTTGGCCAGTTAATGGGATGTTTTCATTTCCATGTTACCTGTGATTATAAGTATGACACATGTTTGCCTTGTAAAGCTAAGACACCTATAAGAGAGTGTGTGCATATTAGAGTACTGTTACAGACATGTGTGTTGAACTGCATGTGATATATTGACTTAATAATATTCAACTGTACAGTGTTCTGCTGGACAGTAATCACATTTGTGACTGATATCTGTAGTCACATGCACATATACCTGTGTTATGTCAGCCTAACCACTGGCAGGTCTGTGAGCAATGGCATTGTAACATAACAGCCTACTTATGACTGTTAGACATCTTCCAGGTTATCACAGTGATGCCAAACCCTACTGTGCAATCAACGTACTAATACATGGTGCAGCTATATTAATACAATATCAATACTGATGTCCCTTTTGACACCCATTTATGTGTGTCATTGTCCAGATGTACTGCAGTAACAGGTTGAGATGTATGATTGAGCAACAAGACTGTAACTACAGTGTGCCATACTTACATTCAACAGAAATGTATACCAGGTATCCCCTGGGTACATGCATGTATGCATATGTTCAGTTGTAAGGCAAAAAACTAATCACATGGGTTTCAAGCAGTCAGGTAAATAGGTCGTGCATGTTGCACATGTGTGTAATATCAGTGTCAGTGCATACAACAGACATATATGTGTACAGCTACAGGTGGTTGCATTGCCCTGACACTGATGTGGGTATTGGAGTAGGCATGATTATCAGGTATTAATTAGAGAAGTGTCCACCTGTGTTATAACCCTCTGTCCATGCCTACCACCACCAATTATATCAACACCTATATACAGTGGATATCACACGTGTACACACCCCTGTTGGAATGCCAGGCTTGTGTGCTGTATGACAATCAGACCTCATAAGATTATTTCATAATGTTTCTCATCTTGAATGTGAGTGACCCTTAACCTGTACAATTCCATTGAAATACATTCAAAGGTGTTTCTAGGAAGGTGAGCAACTATTGCCAAGTGAAGATGTGCCATGATGTTAGACTCCAGATCAAGACAGATGAATGCTGTAACCATCTCAAGAGGTCCATACACATGTTTAAGGGTGTGCACACTCATTCAATGGGCTTATTGTACTGAGTATTATTTCCATATGTTTTCACAGACCAGATTATTATGTTTTCAATTGGATTGTACAGGCTATAGGTCACACTACAGGTGGGAATTGTTATGAAATGAGTAATCATGGTGTCATGTTCCAATTGCACAAATGTGGTATATCAGGGGTTTGTACCCTATATAACCACTGTAGTTATATGGACACAGCAGTACCTGACCTGCAGATCCAGCCTCCACCAAGGTAGAGTAATCCCCTTTGGTGGACAGCAGCAATACACAAACCGCATAATAGGTTGCTACATTGGGTGTACAGGGACACATAGGTGCAGGCAACAACTTTGAAGCAAGTCCACCTATATCTGAGCAAGTAGGTAAGTTCAAAGGTGACGTCCTGTAAGGGTGACTATGACTATGTATCAGACATATCCACACCACCAAGGACAACTGCAACCGTGTCTCCACATATGTTCTAAGTCTCAGATGAAACAACACAATTCACCCTGTACTGGGGGTAAAGAACACCTCATATACACATGCCATGGATATAGGCAACCTGCATCACACAGGTTAGGTGGGAACATCACCACCCTGTCCATCCCAGTCATACATGGAGATATGCCCATCAACAACACTCCTCCCCTCAGCAATGGTGAGCATATACATATTACCTACTGATGGCAACAACATCATATCTCCATGGGGCATAATAACATCAGTGTCTGCCTCCTACATCAACTCAGGCATGTGCTCAGAGCTCCATCACACACCACAGTCAAACACAGACCTGCCACCATACACACACCATCCACATGGAAGATGACCACTGTCAACGCTCTACACAGAAATGAATGGAGGGTACAGGATTATGCAATCAAGTGTCCAACATTGAGAGGAATACAATAGCTCAGGGACAGGCATGTAATGCAAGCCGCTATAGCCATGATAGCTTGGAGGTTTCCAGTGTAGTCTGGATTATTTGCAAGTAATATCCACTGTTGATATGAATTTTGACAACCGTATGAGGTCCTGTGACCTTTTCCTGTTTATGTCTTCCAGTAACATGCAGAGTGCTCGCCTACCAGCATTCTCTGTTGGGGAAACAGACATCATCACCCAATATGTGACTAAACATTATGCCCTGTCATTTAGACGATGAGCAGAAGATGTGCGGGAGAGGACTGCCCTGTGGAGCAGTGTGGTCCACATGGTAAATGATACTGGCCTGCACAGCAGAACTTATGAACATGTGCAGCAATGGACCACCAACCTCAAATGCTATGCCCATCAATGGGCTGCTGCTGTAGCAAGGGACCGGCTAGACACAGGTGGGTGCCCAGCCATCCAGCCCTCACTGAAACTCACCGAGGAGCTCCTCACCACACTTGACCCACATGCAGAACGCACAGGTCATGACGCTGAGGGCAGCATTGTGGCGGTGGGATGAACACATCACTGGATGAGGAGTGTGCAGGTAAGAGCCCAGTGGGGATTAGTACACTAATGTATCAGACATACTTGTATCTGTATTGTATCTACATGCATGTGTCAGGTCCGATTGCAGTTGTGGATGGGGTTTTCTAATGCACAGAGGTGCACATCTATGGTGAGGACAGGACATTGTGTATTATTGAGGTTAGTACTGTAGATGTGCAGACATGCTGCATCCATCCTATACCAAGGCCACATGTGCATCTGCTGACAATAACTCCCTCTCACAACTACCTAGAACCCTCTGTTCTGCATATGGGACAGCCACCTGAAGATGGTGAGTATTACATTGTTCTGTTGTTGCCTGGCAATACCCCAGGCATGTGAAGTGCATGCAATTTACCATGCACACAACCATCAGTAATAGGTTCATACGTAGGTACTAGGCTATCTGCCCGAGGGCATTTATAAGCCTAGCCAGAGTGTGTCGGCTTTTGCTGCCCCATTGATTAATTAACTGATCCGCTGTCAAGCAGATCCAATGAAATGATCCCAGGACTGTATTTTCTGTTATCCATCCACACTTCAAGGTTTCTCTTTGAAGAGTGTTAGTGAGGGGATAGTATAGCTATATTGCTTTATGTAATAGCTATATTGCTTGTTGTGCATGTTCACTTATGCTGGGGTTAACTGTATTGCATCACAGTGGTCACCACTGGGGCCTATCTGACATGAATTCAACATTCCTGTAGCAGACCTCACAACTTGTCAGTGAAAAGACCTCTGGACAGAGGCCAGCAAATTGTGCTGGACAAACGGCCTAAGGTAAGGTCATGCGTGACAAATTACTGGTATACATTGGAAATAAATTGTGTACACACCCTTCTTAAGATGCAAGGTGTTCCTGTTACATACTAATTAGGAACACAATATGATAATCCACACCTCTTCCAGCCTTTACTGTGACCCATGACAGGTTCAGTTCACTTGTAAAACCAAGCATCTGTACTCATGTATTGCACCTATAAGGCCAGCCACCTGCGAGGGCGGCAGACATCCTATCAGCATGATGTTTCAGTCAGGTATGATACCTCATTGTGCTACATGTGTCAGTACACTCACTGTGGCCTATTTGGCTATAATATCACATACATGGGCATTGTTAAGGCACACAGACTAAGCTTCAAGCATATGGATATTCCAGACACATCTGTACAGAGGACTGTACATTGGTTTAACCTGCTGCATGTGAGGCAGATACTGTCACCACACTATATAAAATATTGGCAGCGGGAGGTGGTCACTAGCTATGTATGGTATACACATCAAAATGGTATAAGCCACACATGATCCTCACACACAAACAGTTGCCTGCATTAGGATTAAAACTCCTGCCTATCTTGGTATTCCTATTATAGTGCTACACAGGTATGAGACGCGCCACACAGCTTATACAGTTTCACCTCTTCCAAAGGTACTTCTAAGATGGATGACATCAACAGGTCAACTAAATTGGAGTGAAGGGAAGTGTAAATGGTAGTACAGAGGTCAGAAATGGTATGAGCCAGACAGTATATGATTCACACACACAAACTTGCCAGTATTAGGATTAGAACTCCAACCTATTTAGGTACTCCTATTATAGTGCTACACAATTATGAGACGCACCACAGAGCTTATACATATCCAAATCTACCAAAGGTACTTCTGAGGTGGATAACATCAACAGTTCTACTAAACTGGAGTGAAGGGATGTGTAAAGGGTAGTACAAAGGTAAAAAATGGTACAAGCTAGATAGTCACATGATACACACACACATACCTGCCAGTATTGGTATGAGAACTCCTGCCTATCTAGGTATGTTTACTATAGTGTTATGCAGTTACCGCATGCACTACAGAGCTTACTGAACTCTTACATGGCCAAAGCCGCTGGTAACTGCACAGCTGTGGTAAAGTATTACGCCTTCTGTTCCACCCATACATCATGCTAGTTCTTTCTGTCTTGCACTTCAACTAGCATTATGGCTTGGCACCACCAGGTTATTGTATCATGAAGTGTGGCACACCTGTGAGCTGTCAGCAATACTCGTTCATCACAGATGTCGCACCAGTACTTGCTGGTTATGTCCACCCCTCCTGGCATGTTTGAAGGGCTGTTATCTGTGTTTTCACCCATTAGCCTGGTGCACATGTCCATTCTGGGACACTGTTGCAACTGCCACATGTACACAGACAACCATCCCCTCTAAACTCCAAACAGTCACACCTGTGAGGGTTACCCATATACCACCCAATGTGGACATATGCACTCTGCAGCAAAGACTGGACTAGCAGGTCAAAAGGCTAAGATCAACACTTGCACCACACTATGTGGAACATGTATTTTATTTTACATTTGTTGACCGGGCTAGTCTAACTGGATGTATGTCCATTTTTAGTAGAGGCCCAGAGAGATGAGCTCCAAGACATGATAAAATACAAGTACAAACAACAAAAAGCAAAATTTGTAATAAAAAAATAGCAAATATAATAAAAATATAATAAAAAATAATCAAACAATGGTAACATGTTGTAAAGCATAGAGGTTAGCACAGGGTGTGTAAAGAGGACAAGAGTCATAAACAGTGCAAATTGAAAGGTACAGGGACATCATACAGGTAAAGTCAAAAGTAGAGAAAGGAAGTTAGTTGTGTAGTGAAGTTACTAAGAATTTACTTGAAAAAAAGGTATGTAAAGAGGATCGAAATAGTGTAAAATAGGGAGACATGACAAAAATATAATAAGAAGGAAGATATAACAGTGGATAGTAAGCACAGGATAGGCAAAGTCAAGTTTAAAGAGATAGATGACTAGTCTGGTTTGGTACAGGGGCATCGCCAGTATGATCTGAGGTAAAGTTTAAAGAGATAGATGACTAGTCTGGTTTGGTACAGGGTCATAGCCAGTATGATTAGAGGTAAAGTTTAAAGAGATAGATGACTAGTCCGGTTTGGTACATGGGCATAGCCAGTATGATTTGAGGTAAAGTTTAAAGAGATAGATGGCTAGTCTGGTTTGGTACAGGGGTGTAGCCAGTATGATTTGAGGTAAAGTTTAAAGAGATAGATGGCTAGTCTGGTTTGGTACAGGGGCAGAGCCAGTATGATCTGAGGTAAAGTTTAAAGCGATAGATGACTAGTCTGGTTTGGTACAGGGGCAGAGCCAGTATGATTTGAGGTAAAGTTTAAAGAGATAGATGGCTAGTCCAGTTTGGTACAGGGGCATAGCCAGTATGATTTGAGGTAAAGTTTGTCTGTTTTTGAAGAGTGATAAGGAGGTGAGTGAGGAGAGGTCATTAGGGAGAAGATTCCAGGATGTACCTACAGTATAAGGGAAGAGAGAATCCCCAGCCCTGTTATTACATTTAGAGGTGTGTACAAGAAGTTTGTGTGAGGAGCGTAGAGACTTCAGATTTTTATTTTATTTATTTATTTTATTTTATTTTACATTTGTTGACCGGGATAGTCCGACTGGATGCATGTCCATTTTCAGCGGAGGCCCGGGGAGAAAAGCTCCAAGGGTAAGCAGATACAGCATTACATATTACAAACAGACTATTTACAGAGATTACATAAGTAAGCAAGTTAAACAAGTTCCACAGGTTACAGTTAGTCCTGAGCACAAGTCAGGATTAAATTAAATTACACAGTAAACTGGTTAACAGATTTTTACACATTCGAGTTAGCCAGGCTTGAGGTCAGGCCAGGGGGTAATGAGGCTAGATAAACTAGGAGTATTAGAGAAGAGAGAATCCCCAGCCGTGTTATTAGATACTGCGGTGGTGGTGCTGCGGTAGCGTTGTCACCTCACAGTAAGACGTTGTCCTGTTCGATTCTCAACTAGAGCGTCTTCTGTGTGGAGACATGCGTGAATGGCCGTACCTTCGTTGAAGGTTGTGTGTCAGAGCTGGCAACTCGGCATGTAAAAATCTACTGCCAATCATTAGCAGACCGGAGTTCCGCTGTGGCGACCCCTAACTGGGAAAAGCCAAAAGACACAACAACAAGAAGTTTGTGTGATAAGCGTAAAGACTTCAGATTTTTATAGGGGGAGATAAGGCTAGATAAACTAGGAGTATTGGAAGGTTTGTAAAGAATGTTGTGGGCAATATTTAGTTGGTGAAAATTAATCAGGTGTTGTAGTTCTAACCATCCTAGCTGATTTAGATTTATACAATAGTGTGTTCTAAAAGGGTTTCCTGTTGCAAATCTTGCAATGTTATTATAGGACAATTCCAATTTGCTGAAGTTAGTCTTGGATAGATTAGTAAAAAATGGAGAAGCATAAAGGAGTATAGAGTTCAAATGAGTGTGAACTATAGTAGTTTTGGCAGTAGGAGAAAGGAAGGGTTTAATCCTATGGAGAGTGCCGATTTTTTTGTTGACAGTCTTTATAGTATTGTTGATATGGATGTCGAAGTTCTGATTATTGTCAATGGTGACACCAAGTCATTTGGTGGTAGAGTCTGGAGATATGGTATCATTGATGGATGTCACAGAAAAATGAAGAGGAGAGGACTTTTGAGTAGGAGTGAAGAGGAGGAGTTGGGTTTTCTTTGGGTTCAAAAGAAGGCAACGCTGAGTGAACCATTGTTCTACTATGTTGAATACCTTTTGGGTGAGAGAGTGAAGGTCTTGGGAGGATTTAGCTGAGCATAATAGTGTGGAATCATCAGCATATTGTATTTAAGTGGCTTGGGGGATAGCTAGATGAAGGTCATTTGTAAATATGGAGAAGAGGAGAGGTCCTAGTATGGACCCCTGAGGGACACCTAAGGTAACAGGTAGATAGGTGTATAGAGTGTTATGCCATAGTACTGCTTGCTGTCATTTGGCAAGGTAGAATTGAAACCATTTTATGGAAAGTGGGTCTAATGACAGAGCTTTTAGTATGTTTATGAGAATCTGGTGGTTTACCATGTCAAATGCTTTAGACAGGTTGATAAATAGAGCAGAAGAAAGATTATTTAGGTTTCGTTGTTTGTTAATGTAATCAGTAAAGGAAAGGAGGGCAGTGGTAGTGCTGTGTGAGGGTCTGAAACCATGTTGACAGTTGGAAAGTAAATTGTTTTCAATTAAGTGGTGGAGTAATTGCCTGTGGATACATTTCTCCATAATCTTAGTTAAAGAAGAGAGTAGGGCAATAGGGCGATAGTTTGATAGCTCAGTGGAGTGTCCACCTTTATGCAGGGGGATAATATGGGAGACTTTCCATAAGGTGGGGATGTGACCTTCACTTATAGTTCTATTGATCAGTATGGAAATAGGGTAGGCAATAGCCTTGGATGATAACTGTAGAAATTCAAAAGGCAGTTGGTCTGCAGAAGGAGAGCATGGTTTCAGTTTATTCAAAAGGTTTGAATAAGTGTGGTTGGGACAGGTTTGAACTGAAAAGGAGGGGGTGGGGTTGAGGTGTAAAAAGGTAGTGTGAAGGTATTAGGTGATAGTTGACTAGCTAGTGTTTGAAATGGCATCTGTAAAGAAGGTATTGAAGGTGGCGAGAGTGGTGCAGTGGTGGTGCAGTGGTTTGCCCACAGCAAGAGGTTCTCCCGGTTCGATCCAGCTGGGGTGCCTTCTGTCTTGAGTCCTGGTGTCCCTCCCCTCTCCTGTGGGGTTTCCTCCGGGTGCTCGGTTTCCTCCCACATCCCAAAGACATGCTGCAGGTGGACACACTCTAAATTGGCCCTCCTGTGTTGTGTGAGTGTGCCTTCTGTGGAAGGTTGGGCGCCGGGCTGGCAACTCGACACTGTAAAACTCCACTGCCAATCAGAAGGTATTGAAGGTATTAGCTGTATGGATGGGGGGTTTTCTGGTCTATATTTTGAGGGTTTGGTGTAGTGGATTGACACCCACTTTGACAGCCATGACATACAGTGATACTCTGAGGCCTTCAATGATTTCTACTGATTGCCTCTCTGGTTTCTTTGCATTCCACCTGGTTTACACCCCTTGTGCTATCTACCTCCCCCAATACGAAGTCTATATTAGAATCTTGCTGAGCATGGAGCCATCTTTAAATTTCTAGTCTCCCACCAGGAAACAAGTGCTCTTCAGCAATTGCATTCTGCTTGCTGGTAAGCCATTAGACCTCAGGAATTTGTTTAAAGTGTTCAGATTTGTAAAGCAATACTTACTTTTTACTCTTGTCTTGGTGGGCTCTGCCACACTCCATTTGCCCTTGCTAATGCTCGGGCTCTCTCCACTCCCCTGCTCTGCCCCCTATTTCCTCCCGCCCCCACTACTTCTACAATTATAGTAATCACAGCCACACCCACAGCTCAACTTCACATCACCTGCACCAATTACAGTTCCTCAAGTCAGATCACATTATACCACACCGACTTGCTCCACACAAAATACTTCCAATCACTCTTATTCCCACTAGGCATTTTTTACATCACCCACACTACTTACCCATCCACATATAGTGAAACCCTATAGTTCCTATTCAGACCCCCACCTAGAACCAACTTAAACTTTATAACCATGACTTATCACACTACTAAGTCTAGTGTGTCTTTTCATAATTCTTTATAACACCGCAAGTTACCACTCTAACAATATCCCTAAACTTAGTAGCACAACACTACATTATGCACTCTCATATACAGACACCGCACATGATAATAATATCTCCCCACAATTGTTCAAAAACTACATAACAGACCAATTCAGAACTAAACAACTGTGCTCTCATTCCTACTCCAAAAAAACACAATACTTTCTCACACTCCTCACCAAACTCCAACGTTTGTATCAACATTTTAACACCAGGCTCATGATACGTGGGGGTATCCACCCCAACCCAGGCCCAAATCAATCCTGTCCAACACAAACTGCTCCAACACAAATGTCAGAACATAACACCCCCGGTGTCTTCATCCTTGGGCAAATCAACAACAGCAGTAAAACCAACCATCTTTTAATGCTAAATATTAATATTAGAAGTATAAAAAATAAAATACCTGAGCTCTAGGCCACAATAGCACACTACTCCTCAGACATATTTGCTTTAACAGAAACCTGGCTAAATAAAAACAAAGCTAACTCAGATGTTCTCCCTACCAGCTACAATATCATTAGACAAGACAGACCACTTTGTAAAGGGGGCAGAACTGCCTTACTGTACAAGTCCAACTTAACTGTACATCAATTACCAAACTCCTACCCCTCCCCCAATAATTGGGACAGATTTATCTCACAACTTCAACTTCACACTAAAAAAGGTCATCACCACAATTGTGATCTATATTCCACCTGGTAATACACCTGCTAGTCTTGAAGACTTCTTATCCTGGTGTTCTTCCCCATACTCACAAGAAACCCTTATTCTGGGGGATTTCAACCTAGATTGGTTCACCTGCATATCAGAACCACCAAGTAATCTAATAAATCTCCATGGCTGCCAGCAGCTAGTCCAAATTCCAACTAGATGTAATAAAAAATCTAAAAGGAAATCTATCCTTGACTTGGTCCTAACTAACAACCCCACATTGTACCCCCACGCAGGCAGTCTCCCAGACACCTTAAGTGACCACAACATAATATACTTTATATGTAGGAGAACAAGCATATGCAAAACCACTAACTATATATCCAATAGAAACACAAAAAATTCTCTCCTGAGGTCCTCAACACTTTACTCTGTAACTGTGACTGGACCCCCCCTAAAAACCCATCCACTTGAACAGGCTGTAGCATATTTCAAGACAACATTTCGACAACACCTAGGCACTGTCGCTCCATTGTGCAAAATCAAGGTTAGAACCTCTACAAACCCCTGGATCAGTAAAGAAGCCAAACAAATCCTCAAGTCCAGAGACACTGCCTGGCTTTACTATCAAAAAAACAGAGAAACACAAAGCCTAACTAAGAACCAAGAACTGTGCAACCATGCAAAAAAATGCATTAGGCTGGACAAAAAATCCTACTACACGATATTACAAACTAAATACCAACACAACCCCCAAAAATTTGGAAAAATGTAAAGCAGCTACTAAAAGCCACCCAAAAGGCTACCCCCAAACCAACCACCCCTGACACTAAAGTTCCCATCGAAACACAATTCAACTCCTACTTTGTGAACTCAATTCAATCATTAGTATCACAGGACAGTTTCTACCTCACTATCCCCCCAACACAAATAACACTAATACAGCTTTACCCTCAAAACTGTTTCCACCACTTCAGTCAAAAGCATGCTCTCCAAACTAAAAACCTTATCAACAGCAGCCGACCTATATTCCCCAGCTATTTATTGAAACTCACAGCAGATGCTATTGCTATCCCAATCCCTACTCTCATAAACAGATCAATTGTTGAAAACAATGTGCCCAAACTCTGGAAAATATCCTATGTTACACCCATACATAAAGGCGGGACCTCCACTGAACTTAATAACTACAGACCCATTGCTTTACTCCCCCCCCCCCCCTGGCCAAAATCCTAGAAAAAATGCATCCATACGCAGATGCTAAAATATCTTCTAGACAGCAACATTCTGTCACCTACTCAGCATGGTTTCAGACCTGCCCATAGTACCACTACAGCCCTCCTCTGCTTCATAGACACAGTAAACTGTCTCAAAAATAAAGGCCTGCAGGTGTAAAGTCTTTTTTTGGATATGTCCAAAGCATTTGACACAGTCTTGCACCAAATCCTGCTAAACAAACTAAATCAATATCACCTATCAAATTCCACTCTTACCTGGTTCCAAAGCTACTTAACTGACAGGTACCAAGCTGTGAAATGGGAAAATTCTCTCTCGCCTCAGCTGCCCATAACTATATGAGTTTGACAGGGTTCTATGTTAGGACCACTACTATTCACAATCTTCACAAATGACCTCCATACCTCCACACAGCATGGATCTATCATTCACTATGCAGATGACACTACCTTAATCTGTGCTGCACAAAACATTCCCACCCTCCAGCAAACAACTCAACTAGTATTTGCTGACGTTGAAAACTACCTTACCTAAGCCCAACTTATCCTCAATCCAAAGAAAACTCAGCTTATGATTATAACCAGTTCTAACAAAAACACTGATAACAGTCAATCCACTATCTACTCCAAAAATGCTACTCCAATCATTCCAGTGGCACAGGCTAAGCTATTGGGAATAACCATAGACTCCCACCTAAAATTTGATAGTCATCTCAGCTTAGCTATTAAAAAAGTACATGCCAAACTGGGGTCACTCTACCATATCAAACCATTTCTTACCAACAACACAAGATCAGCCATTGCTCACTCCCAACTTCTATCCACCCTACTCTATGCATCTCCCATTCTGACTAATCTCAACAAAACTGAACTAAGCAACATGGAAGCCTGCTATAACAGAATTGCCCACTTTGCTGCAAATTGCTCATATAGAACTCATCACTATACTGCTTTGAGACAGCTCCACTGGATTGAACTGCCCAACCTACTAACCTACAATCAGCTTTGCCTCTGTCATTCTATCTATTAACTCCCCAATAAGTGTCCTGCCCTTAAAAATGTAGTACAACATCACTCAGCCAAAAGGCCTCTTAGATCATCAAGCAAACTACTACTAGAAGTCACCAACAGCTACAATAGCTTTGGAGATGCACTATATAGTAGTTCAGTGGCTGAAAAATGGAACTCTGTCTCTACTAGCATTCAGAACACATCATCCAAAGCCTCCTTTAAAGACCTCATCAGGCAACATCTCAAGCAAAGGTGGCAGTGCCATGATTGTTCCTCAGGCTAGTGAAAGCGGATAAGGTACATATACTAAACCAAGAGTACTTGATAATAGTTTTCAATCTTACTCACAAACACTGGCTTATCTACAATGTATGTACTGTACCTGTATGCTATGTACGTATTCTACCTATGGTCCAAATTTCAGCTGTACACCACAAATCTATTAATTACCTTTATTTTTAAATTATTTTTTGTTTGTTCTCTCCACTGTAACTGTTGATGTGCCGCATACCACTGTAAAAACATGTCTTTTGTAATTTGTGTGTATACTGATCATGTCTAAATAACTAAATGTATATGTCATTTTTCTATGTGGAGCTTTTCTCCCCGGACCTCTGCTGAAAAAGTGCCTTTTCGGCTCAGTCAGTCACCCCCAGTTAACAAATGTAAAGTAAATAAAATAAATAAAAGCCATACACCCACCTTCTTAGAGGCATTCAGTGGACATATACCCAAACAGCATAGACCAGCAAGGCAGACACCCATTCAGACACCGCGACATGGCACATGCCAAAGAACACATATTTAACCTACAGTGTGCCCCCAACCTAAGCCCCTAAAGCTAACCGCCTTGCACAATACAGTGATTATGGGTAACTCAAAACTGAGGCACACACATCCCACTCACTAGGTTGAATATGGAGCAGATAACAGCCAGATATCAATCACATGCCAGCATCTAACACATGACACAGCCAGTCTCCACAACAACTATGAATATCACTCCATATCCATGTGGGTGTGAATGACTTGGGACACACCTCCCTGGACTACATGACAGGAGACATGGTTGAACCCTCTGATTATGCAGTCCAGGCAGGTGTGACAGTAGCCCTGGGCAGTGTAGTGCTGTCACCCAGAATGATGCTGCGGTACTATCAACAGATGGTTGACTGCAACATTGACTTAAGTGTTATGTGTCATTCTCAGGGGATCCAGGACCTCTCTGCTTAGGATGGCATGACTGGCAGAACCCAATGACTTGCCATGGATGTCCTACATCTGTCACCGCTCAGTTGCCACATACTGGCTAAGTGTCTTGCTACCCCTATGATGTCTTATTAGGCAGTGTTCCTAATGTTATTACCACCCTAAGAGCTACACGTGTATGCAATCTGAAGGTCATGCTGCTCAACAGTGGACATCTAACTGTCAGGATGCAGTCAATCATAGCAGTTGTTGGAGTGAAGGACACATGTCTGCTGTAATGGAGAGGTGGTTCACAGCAGCAGACAGCAGACCTGCAGTATCAGGCTATGACACATTCCAAGGCTGTCAGCCCCCAAACATGGACAATACCACACCTCCACAGGTGGTGTTGTCTCCATATTCATTATGGATAGGAACACCTCCAGACTGGTATCCCATCATAATGCATTGGAGATTCTTCCGGTACAACTGCCTTGAGGTAATAGTGCAATCCAGACCATACCCTGCTATGGGTCCACATCTATGTCCCTAGACTGTCAATGCACATTCTTCAACACGCTGCCATCTCTGATGGTCCAATGCAACACTGACACAGTACGAGTCTTCAACTGCTCCTCCATCACCTAGGGAATGTAGCCAATCACCAGTACAGTGGCCCAACACTTCTGGGATTCATCATTTCCATTGCCCTACACCAGCTCATACTAACCCCTGGTAGAGGATGGAACCACTTTGACGTGTGTTGACCACGTAAATATGGGACCATTGCTCATCCCCAGATGTCAGTCTCTGCATGGTGAGATTCACACAGGCTGTAATCAACATGAAACTCAACATGTCAGCCACACCCCACCCGCACCCCACCCACAAAGATAACCACCTGACAAAACCCGCCAAAGCTGACTTTACAGCCATGAAAACAGGGGTGGATATCTTCACTGCACCCATCGCAATGGGATGTAGAGACATGACTGTGGAATCATACACATAGGTACTGTACAAACAGGTACATGAATGCATGGTACTAGCAAGAGCCAACAGAACCCAGACACTGTCCTCCAAACACTGGGAGACAATGTGATGGTCCCCTGCCATTACTAAAGTGTACATCAGAAGGAGGACACTGTTGCAGGGAAAAGTGGTGTCCCATGACTGTTGAACTCCCTTATTAGCCTCAGACACAACTTTGGATCCCTCATGCAGTCCCCAACAGGCATCTATGGCAGCAGAGGTGCAGCAGACACTGATGACAGTCACAGCAGCCTTAATACTTACATCAGCAACATCCACAGCATTAAACACAACTGCTGTGAGTTACTGCACAAAGCTAATACCTATCCTGAGACAATAGATATTGGCCACAGTCTTGGCAACACATTCAGTGCCAGCTTTACCCCTCTCCCCCCACAAGTGAAGTGCTGAGTGAATGTGTTCTCACATGCTGAATCCCATTTCTATTCTAAACCTTTGTGTGTCACCAGGATGTGGCCCTGCAGCAAAGCCACAGAGTATGGCAGTTTGATGACACATCCACCATGTCATAGACAGGGTACGGTATGTGCACGGATTATAGGGCTGAGGGTTGTACATAGGTACATGTTGATGTACAACATCTGTTGTAGAATGGAGAATGGTACATGTTCTGTTTGGACACACCTCTGATTGCTAATAGCCACAGCCACAGGGGATATTCATCAACCAAACACACTGGGATTACTATACACACACACACACACACACACACACACACACACACACACACACACACACACACACACACACACTTTCCAGTACTAAGATCCATAGGTTCATTGCTTCATAGGTGTGTAGTAGGCGAATGGGCCTGAAGGCTCTACAAGGTTAGCGCAAGGGAATACCTTGGCATCAGGCCACATGACAATAGTTCCCAGTGTGGCTCAGGAGTATAGTCACTGGAGTTGTCCCCACGGGTGGGTATTGCATTCACCA
Organism: Protopterus annectens; assembly: GCF_019279795.1. Taxonomy (NCBI): domain Eukaryota; kingdom Metazoa; phylum Chordata; order Ceratodontiformes; family Protopteridae; genus Protopterus; species Protopterus annectens. The sequence continues at coordinate 1,757,455,076 of NC_056729.1, forward strand.
TCCACTCATCCAGGTTTCTATTGTGGGTGACCAGTGATGTGCACTGCTTCCCATGTATGTGATCTATATTCCATAACATGGACAGTGTCTGGATTGTGCACATGTCCCACATGCATGTTCTTTGATGTGTGAAAGTGTGCTTGAGGTCTCTGGGGCATGTTGTGTGGACAGATTGGTATATTTTGATGTAGCATTCCTGACCTCATTTGGTGAGACCTGGCTATGCAACTGAGGTAGTGATTACACCGACATTGACAGTATGATAAGGGTATTCAATGGAGTTAGTTGAGTCTGTCCATACAGGGCATGTGTATAAGGCATGGTATTCCCTTTGTGGGCTACATTTGCACACTCTACAGTTGTTGCAGGCGTCCAGTGGGGAACATGGCAAAAGGGCCACTGTACACATTGATTGGGCTACTGAGGGGATGGAACAGGGTGCCATGTCCTTTTACTTGCTGGATAACACACACTAAGTCAGGATATGTCACACATCAAAGTACTTTATGATGTCAGTGGCACTGTTGTGGTCAACAGGCATGTAGTCCACTGCAATCACACTGTGGGTACAATCTGTGAGGCAATATGCATGGAACTACCAATATAGTGGTTGTTGCCTAGCCAAGTGTGTTTGTGTATGATACATGGGTGGAGGGTGGTCTCTGAGTAATAGAAAGGTTGCCTATATTGTTCACTAATCCATACTGTCACATGTAGGGCTGTGGATTGTTTACACCAGCCTCTATGGCTTTTGACAACTGTTGGCCTTGTAATGTGGACAATGTGATATATACTATGTTTTTTTTTTTTTTTTTTTTTTTTTTTATTTTACATTTGTTGACCGGGCTAGTCCAACTGGATTTATGTCCATTTTCAGTGGAGGCCCGGGGAGAAAAGCTCCAGAGGTACAAACAATTTTTCAAAATACAAATAATACATAGTACAAGTGTTATATGCAATGGGAAGAATGAAATGTAATCACATATATTATAGATCCTAATGAACTAAATAAGCTAACTTAGAAAAAAAAGGCCTGTGGAGAAAAGCTCCAGGGGAAAAACAATTTTACAATTACAAATATTGCATAGAACTAATGTGTTATATAATCACTTATATTATAGTTCTTGACTAACTAGAAAAGGCTAAATTAGAAAGAGATTAAGTTAGAGGTTAACTCTTAGCAATACAAAAGGAAGGTCAGAAATGTTAAAGTGAATAAAGTAATATTTACAAAGATAAGGGATATTTTGCTAGTTGAAGAGTTGAGGAAGATGGGAGGGTCAAAGTGGTTAAGGAAGGTTTATGATAGAGTAAGGTGCAAACAGATTAGTCTGGGTTGGTACAAGAGCAAAGCCAGAATTTATTAAGATGTCTTAATAGTTGTTTCTTAAAGAGTGGAAGAGTGGTCAAAGAAGAGATGTCAGATGGAAGATTGTTCCATATTTTACCTACTGAGTTAGAGAAAAGGCAGTTGCCTGCAGAATTATTAGTTTTGGTAATATTAACAAGTAGTTTATCAGAGGAACGTAGTTGTTTCAGGTTAATATAGGGAGTCAAGAGGTTGCTAAGAGCTGGTGTTTTAGAAGGTTGGTATAGGATTTTGTGTGCTATTAAAAGTTGTTGAAAAATGAGCTTGTTCGGGAGTTCCAGCCAGTGTAGTTGTTTTAGGTTTAGGCAGTGGTGGGTTCTGAATTGGGATGAGGTGGCAAATCTGGCAATATTATGATAAGATGTAGTAAGTTTCTTAAGGTTACTTTTAGATAGATTAGTGTAAATGGGGGAGGCATACAGAAGAGTAGAGATAAGGTGTGTTTGGGCTAAGGTTGTCCTAGCTTCAGGTGTGAGGAAGGGCTTTATTCTGTACAGGGGTCCTATTTTCTTATTAACTGCTTTTATAGTACTGTTGATTTGACAATCATAGTTAAGATTGTTATCGATAAAAACACCGAGAAGTTTAGTTATGGAATCAGGAGAGATAATCGTGTTGTCAGTTGCTGTAATACAGAAGTTTAATAAGGTTGATTTACGTGTAGGTGAAAAGAGTAATAATTTAGTCTTCTTAGGGTAAAGGAGTAGACAGCGATTGGAGAACCACTGTTCAACAGTTGAGAAGGCTGTTTGAGTTTGAATCTGGAGTTCGGTTTGAGAAGAAGCAGTGCAAATAATGGTGGAATTATCTGCATATTGTATGCAGGTAGTGTTAGGGATAGATGATTGGAGGTCGTTGATAAAGATGGAAAATAGAAGTGGGCCTAGGATAGACCCTTGTGGTACTCCTAAAGAAATAGGGAGGAGAGCAGATAGTGAGTTTTTCCAGAGCACGGCTTGCTGCCGGTTTTCTAGATAGGAAGAAAACCAGGTTATGGAAGAGGGATCCAGGGCTAGAGATTTTAGTGTGTGCAGAAGAAGTGAATGATTCACCATATCAAAGGCTTTTGATAGGTCTAAGAAAAGAGAAGATGTAAGTTTGTTGTTGTTGTGGTTGAAGTTTATGGTATTGGTAAAGGAGAGTAAAGCTGTGGTGGTACCGTGAGCAGGTCTGAAACCATGTTGGGTGTCAGCTAGAAGGTTGTTATGGAGGAGATGGCTGAGTAGTTGTTTATGTATACACTTCTCCATGTCCTTAACATAATAATTTAGCAAAACCCACCCCCAATGGATCTTGTTATGACACAATCACACTGGCCCCCACACAGGATACTGATGACAGGCACACTTGCCAGTACTGAGTTTCAAACCCCTATCTAGATATGTATTGCTACTACAGTGTACCGCATTTATCACATGCACCACAGAGCTTACAGGATAGATGTTGTCCCAAGGTACTTCTAAGGTGAGGAACATCACCAGCCTTTGTAAATAATGGCATTGGGTGATGTAGTGGGTGAGATATTCCAAAAATATTTTACCCTGCACACACACATTTACATTTGCCGGGGTGAGGCTCAAACCTCTATCTAACTACTTTTTCGGACCATTATTTTATGCATTTACCACATGCACCACTGACCTTACATGGTTTAGGGCTGCCAACAGGTACTTCTAAGGTGTTTGATATCTGCAGGACCGCTAAGGTCAGCCACTGAGATGTGTACTGGGGTGTAAATGGTGCCAAAATCTTTGAAGTACAGACATACATATGTAGACACACAAACACTTGCCAGGGATGAGATTCAAACCCATACCTATATAGCTATTGCTACTACAGTGTATCACATTCATTGTATGTGCCACGGAGCTTATAGAATGCATGTTGTCCCAAGGTACTTCTATGGTGAGGAACATCACGAGCCCTTGTAAATACTGGCATTGGGTGATGTAGTGGGTGAGAGATTCCATAAAATATTTTACCATGTGCACAAATTTACACTTGCCAGGGGTGAGGTTCAAACTTCTACCTAACTATTTTTTTGGACCATTATGTTATGCATTTACCACACGCATGACTGACATTATATGGTTTTGGGTTACCAACAGGTACTTCTAAGTTGTTTGATATCTGCAGGACTGCTAAAGTCAGACACTGAGATGTGTACTGGGGTATAAATGGGGCCAAAATCTTTGAGGTATGGACATACATATGTACACACACAAACACTTGGCAGGGATGAGACTCAAACCCATACCCCTGTAATTATTGCTACTACATTGTTCTGCATTTATTGCACGCACCATGGAGCTTACATGTTGGAGAGCTGTACAAAGGTATCTTTGAAGGTGAGTGACATCAGCAGCAGTGCTAAAGGAGGCGTAAGGGAAGTGTTAATGACCACAACATCAGGTCTCTACAAGGATACACACATGCTCTCACACAAATATTCACATTTACACAGTTGCCAGGATGAGGATTGGAACTCCTATCTAAATAGTTTGCTACACTACAGTATTACGCAAGTATCGCAAGTGCCACTAAACTTACACAGTTAAGCGTTCTCCAAAGGTATCTTTGAAGGTGAGTGACATTAGCAGGAGGGGTAAGGGAAGTGTTGTAAGTGTGAATGAGTGAATGACCACGAAATCAAGTCTCTACAAGGATACACACACTCCCGTATACAAACACTCACATTTATACAGTTGCCAGGATCAGGATTGGAACTCCTACCTAACTATACTATAGTATGAGGCAGTTATCACAAGCACCACAGAGCTTATATGCTGGGGAGCTCTCCAAAGGTATCTTTGAAGGTTAGTGACATCAGCAGCAGTGCTGAAGCAAGGATACGGGAGATTTAGTGAGTGTGAATGGCCTCAACCACATTCATCTAGAAATACACACACACACACACACCCACACACACACACACACACACACACACACACACACATACACACACACACACACACACACACACACACACACACACACACACACACACACACACTCACACTCACACACAACTTTACATTTAACAGGACTGAGATTACAACTGCTACATGGATACCTATTTGTACTGTGGTGTTACACAGTTATCACAAGCACCACTTTGACTATAGGGCTGAGGGCTAACCAAAGGTATTTCTACAGTGAATGACATCAGCACGTCATGTGATATAGGCCAATGGGATGTGTAGTGGGTGGAACAGGCCTCATAATGGGATTCTCTCTGTCGCTGTCTGCCTTTTTCTTCTCCATGTGTGTGTGTGTGTGTGTGTGTGCGTGTGTGTGCGTGTGTGTGTGTGTGTGTGTGTGTGTGTGTGTGTGTGTGTATACATGTGTGTGTGTGTGTGTGTGTGTGTGTATATGTTTGACATATTATATTATTTTGGCCTTACATATGTGTGTGCATTCCTATCCAATGTGTGTGTGTGAAGTATCAATGGTGGACAGCTTGGTGTGTGTGCACAGACAGCTGTGAATAACTGATATCTGTAGTTCCCTGTGTTGTGAGACATGGGCTTCATTTCTGCAAGTGTAGGAGCATGCCCAGTATTACCTTCTATACTGAGTCTGTGCATCCATTTCAGGGAGGGTTGGAATCCAATTCAGGGTTTTGTGTGCTACAGCTATACCTAGCAAACTGTTTCTGCAGGATATCTGTAGATAGGTTGCCAACGTTTATCTGTGTTCTACATTGGTTTTGTGAATAAAATCCTTGTGTTCGCTGTTGGAAGACTGTTTTCTTGCTTTTGGATTATTGCCAATATGGAGACACAATGGGCTTAACATACAGGGGATACTGTAACTATTGCTGTTTGTGCTGCCTGTGTGACATGTTTAGTTGTAGCATAGATATGTTGACATATGTGCTGTTTTACACTGTGATGTGTCATGTCATCAACTATTGACAGTTACCATTCTTTGCTCAGTTATTTACCAAGGAAACACAAGATGAATGAAGCTGAGACCAATATTCGGAGGCATATAGACTACACATTGTGGCACACACCTGCCATTGTGAAGGGGTAGCTGCAGACAATAGACTGCTGGTTCTGTGTACATGGTGCAGCATCTTGTTATTATGCTGGATGGGGTTCCGCTCCTTGTGCTTTTCTCAACTTCACGGAATGTCCATATCCTGCTGGGGCCATACCACTCAGCTGTACAGATACTTCCAGGTTATCCAGAGGCAGAACTCATATATCTGGTCAGTTTACCTTCACATTGTGGTTTACACGTGGTTTTGTGGCTATTCATTCATGGGTTTGCAGTCGGGAGTAGTATGGGCTGACATTAGAGTTTCAGACTTCACACACTCCATGACATCCATGCTTTTACACCCCCCTGTTATTCTATCCTTCACCTAACATTATGTAAGCAATATCTCAGAGGTATCCCTAAAGTCGGGCCTTTATCCCAGTAGTATTTATGGCCTGATCCACAGTCCTTGCAGTAGGACATGGGGAGGCATGCTACTGGCATTTGTCAACACGGCCTTGCATTTGTTTTCTGTTTACTGTTAGGTTGTTAGGTGGGAGCCCCTGACATTTCATACATTGGCACTATGGGTGAAGCATGGGCCTTTGCCAGAGGACTGTAGGCCATTTGAGTGTGCTGCAGGCCATCTGTTACTGCATTTCTACATGAGATTGTGGGGGGTGAACACCTGCAGACTTTAACATTTGAAATGACTGTACTGGTGTTTCAGTTACTTTGTTGGTTTCCATTTCATATTGTATTGTGACCTATCATGCAGACAGGAGGCATATCTTTAGAGTACACATGTTAGATCTTAATGGCATATATTTCAGTTTCAGACTTCTTACCCTTCAGAACTGGAATGCACCTGCCATTTTCCATGCAGGAGTTCCTACACTGTTCCTACACGAAAACTGGCCATTCGTGAATCCCGGGGAGAATCTCTGCATAAGGGGGTTTATCAATGTATATGTCTTTACTCCTACCACATTTCATATATATATGAAATGTTTCCTGTTTTGCTGAATATCTTCATATACATTTGCTTCTGTTTTTTTTCTTGATCCTGTCTCATAGTATGTTTAATTTGTAAGTCCAGCTTGTTTATTTCAGTTTTCAAAGTTACATTTGAACCTTGTTTCCATTTTTATAGTTTTTGTCTTCATTTTAATTAAGTATCTTGTTGTTATGGAAATAGATGCTCCTGACCTCCTGGGTTTAGATCGTGATGTTAAACGTGGTTTTTATTATTTATTTATTTACATTTTTTTGCATTCAGAATTTGCCACATTCCTTCGTCAGTTTCCCACTGAACACGTCACTGTAATTAGTCTTACATAATGACTGTTAATAACCTTCTGTGCATTTTGCTTCAGATGCCAGTTTGTCAGGATGTTTCCTAACAGTAATTTAACTTTTACAACCGCGTCATCACTGCACGTCAACGGTGGTAAAACTTAATAGGAAGTAACTGCCATTTCCTTAGGAACACAAACAATGTTGCTATGTTTTGTTCCCTGCTAGTTTTTTTTACAATCTGAAGCAATTGTTTTTCCTTAACATGCAATGTAAATAATTTCTGTTCTAATGCTGCTAAATCATACCTCTCAACCATCCAGATTTTAGCAGAATGTTCAGATTTTTGACTGATATTTTTGACCCATTCTTTTGTGGTTTTCTGGCAAATCATTGAGGATTGTCACCACTTATTAATGACAGACATTTGAATTTCAGACTTCATATCATTCATAAAATGCATACTAACACAACACTGTTTATTCTAACAATGTTCTAAGTTTACAAAATTAATATTTAAGATCTGTCCCTATCTTTGGCTTTTGTTTCCCCACTATTTTTGGCTTTGTCCACATTTCTTGTACTAAGAGGTTGTGAGGTATGTGATGAATCAATATCAATCCACTCTGTTTAGGGTAAGTTTAAGTCCTCAGCCAGTATTATTTTGGCTGCTGTGTTTAACTCTGTCAAGGTCTAACTACAGAATGTGTAACAGAATGTTAGCAGGCAGGCTTGGTTTCTCCAGGAGAATTCATGTTTACAAATTCACTCAGTAGAAACTGTTATAACTGAAGACAGAAAGGCTAACTTTTGTACTCCCATTAATGAAAGCAATATGCAATGTAACACAATATTTAGGTTATCTCTTCAAGTGTGTTTATCTGACAACAGACATATGAATACTTGTGCGGCATCATCAATTAGTGCACATGTCAAAAGGAACTTGACATACATTGCATATGTTCGAATTCAGTATTATGTGCCTTTTATCATTTTGTTCACAATACACTGATAACAGGCAAGAATGGCTTATTAAACATATCTTGATTGACATGCTACATACTGGTGACAAACTGTCTTAGGACCTTTTTCCTGATAATTTGTTGTCATTTTTGGATAGGTGGGTTTTGTTCATCCACTAACTGCTGTAATTCCTTATGATCACGCCCAGTATCATTACTTGATGGTTAGCACAAAAAACAAGTAATCGTTGGTGGGTCAGAAAAAAACAAGTAATCATTGGTGGGGCACAGTTACTGTCATTTCTTGTTTTGTGACAAAAGCTGCTGAGAATTTGCTTCCCTCAGTATGGGTCTGCCAACTGTCGAGCAGTGGACATAGTGGCCAATGAGCGGGAGATAACAGAGGGTTTTGAATGTGTCTCTGATTGTAACCGTGTTGTTACATGTTCAAGACATGGATGTCAAGAAATTCACCTCGGGAACATCCATGTTGAGAACACATAATAGGTTATGATCTGTGAAACATGATCTATGATCTTTGAAACGCGATCATAAGCCTTTGTACTGCTTGTATTTTTATCTACTGCATGTACTACTACTTACAGGAAGAAAAAATCCAAAGTGTTTTACCAACTCTTGCAGAAAGAAAAAATTCAAAGTGTTTTACCAGCTTTGAACGGCAGTAAAGCACTTAATGAGTGCTATCCCATATAGAGCAAGGAAATATAACTGCAGGAAAACATAGGACAGTTTTTAAATGATGCACTAATACAAATAAGTTACTTATAGACTGATGTCTGTAAACTTTCACCGAAAGTGAAGGAACATCCCTATCCTGTTACCAGACCTTAACAGTGTTTACCTAATTAAGTGCTCTTATGGTCGGATCTCTCGCTACAGAAGTGCATAACAAGTTTATGTTGTTTCCAATTTTGGGGCATAATCAGATAACTCCATGATTTATAACATTATTTTAGGTCAACACCCGTTGTATATAAACTCGAACAGTCTCCACAGTTCCCTTAATATTTGATTGTACTGTTACACCTGCCAGTTAGGTATATCTCGTTTTGTGGTCCAGGTATTATGATGTGTTGTATAATGCTCAATTCAGTGGACATTTTTTATTTCCATCTGGATAATAAAAGCCTTCAGAAGTGCACTTTGTCATGCTGTATTAACTGTGTATACGAGGCATTGAAAGTTTACAGACATCAGTCTATAAGTAATTTATTTGTATTGGTGCATAATTTAAAAACTGTCCTAAGTTTTCCTGCAGTTATATTTACTTGCTCTATATGGGACAGCACTCATGGAGTGCTTTACTGGCTTTCAAAGCTGGTAAAACACTTTGGATTTTTTCTTTCTGTAAGTAGTAGTACATGCAGTAGATATAAACGAGATCTCTTACTGATCTCAGCTTTGTGTATACTCCTTTGTTTACATTGTGTACACAAGCAATACACATGTAATATGATGCTTACACAGATAGAATTTGCACTATACTAATATGACATGTCCCTTATCTCCTGTGTACATGAATATAATTTGCTTTATATCACAAATCTGTAACAAATTACTGCATCATAATTTTCTGTTTATTTTGTTTTATTTTTAAAGTGACAGTTCTGTTTCTGTGGCATATCCTTGTGGATTGGACTGCATAATGATCTGGGATGTATTCTCTGTCTCAACCCTTTACAACATACATGTTGCTACCACAGCTGTTATTGTATCCCATATCAGTGCTTATATGGATAGTGTGACCAGGTGTTGGACAGTATGACCAGGTGTTCCTTAATTTTCTCAATTTGTCCACACATTTATGTACGTGCTTTTCCATTATCTCCAATTATTCCATTATCTTCCAATCTCCTCTCCAACCTACTTACTTCTCTCTTTCTCCCTGGACCCTGCCAAAACATCCTTCCATTATACTTAAGCACTCCAAGCCAGTACCTTTTCCACAGTTTAACTTTAAAACCTCAGGTAATATAAGTTCTTTTACCTCCTACATACCTACCTGCTGTTTTCCTTACCTTATACATTGTTTTTTTCACTGCCACAACACTCCTTTTGTCTCTTCCCGCTCCGTTCGCCCTTCGGGCTCACTCCGCTCCCCTCCCTGCCCCAAAATCCCACCCGCCCCTAGCACCTCTACATTTAAACCCTCATAGACACACCCCCTTGCTTCTCTAAACCAACTACATACTGTTACTGTATCCACCCCCTAAAATAGACTCCTCCCTCCTCTACCCGCCTACTTACCAAACTATACTCCCATTATCATCTCACTCAAACCTATTACATTCTCAATTATCATGCAAAAGCAATTTCATCCTTTACTAGTTCTAACTTTCCTAACTACACTTCTCTACCTATCTCCTGACCTCCTATGAAGAACCCCTTCCCTATACTCTCACACTCCCTTATCTCCCCTAGCTCTATCCACATGTTATTACAATTCCATCTACACTACCTCCTACCTTCAACCTAAATATCACCGTCTTTCTCACATTAAATACCCAACTTTTAGCCTCAAAAAACATTTTGACTACTACTTCAAAACTCCTCACTATTACAACCCTATATTAACCCACGCATTAATAGATGGCGAAATCCACCCAAACCCTGGACCTAAGCTATCCCCACCACCCTCCAACTGCCACCACTTTAAAATCCAGCCAACACCTCCTACTAAACCCCCCAAATCACTCTCAATTGCCCATTTAAACATACGCAGCATTTGTAATAAAATACCACTAATTCATGCTCTCCTAGATGTCCACCAGTTTGATATCCTCTGCCTAACAGAAACATGGCTTAAACCTTCAACACAAGTCAACAAAGTTATCCCCCCAGGTTACAATATTCTAAGACAAGATCGCTTAAAGAAAAAAGGTGGAGGGGTTGCAATTCTCTATAAATCTGGACTGCAAATAACTAAAGCAAGCTACAACCCACCATTTGACAATAATGTTGAAATAATTATTTCTAAACTTCAGCTCAATCCCCATAAAACAATCAACATTATCTGCACCTATCTTCCCCCAGGTAAAAACCTCACTACACTAGAAGACCTACTAAGCTGGCTTTCTCTAAATCTTCTACAAGAAACAATAGTACTAGGTGACTTTAATATTGACTGGAATTTATGTAAACAAACCAATCCATCCACCCTCATTAACCTGCATGGCTTCTCTCAAACCATTAACTCCCCAACAAGAAAAAACATACCTAATCATAAAGAAAGTATCCTTGACTGGATACTAACAAACAGTCCTCAGCAAAAATATACAACTGGAACCCTCCCAGATGACCTTAGTGACCACTTACTAACATATATTATCAGGCATAAAACAAGTATGACCATACCTACCCAAGTCAGAGTATCCCGTAACAAAAATTTTTTTGACCCCAATCTGTTTCTAAATGAACTTAGGCAAGTCAACTGGTCACCCCTTAAATCTCTTCCCATAGATGATGCTGTTAGTTTCTTTAATATCACTTTTCTAACAATCCTTGAACATCATGCACCTACGTGTGAAATACGAGTTAAATCTAAAACAGCGCAATGGCTCTCAAACAATACAAGGAAACTAATCCTTAGTAGAAATAAAGCTTGGGCTAAATGGCGAACCACAAAAAATACAACTGATCACCTTATCTTTAGGTAACAAAGAAATATGACAAAAAAAGGTATACTGCAGGACAAAAAGAATTTCTATACTCAGCTACAGCAATCATCCCTTCACCAACCAAAAAAATTCTGGAGTACCATTAACATGCTAATATCTCCTGGGAAAGTGGCCACACCAAATCCTTTAGGCTCAAATCCTGATTGCCCATTACAAACAGCTAATGACTTTAATAATTTCTTTACTTCCGCTATATTAAAGCTAGCAAACCAACAAAGCCCAGATACCTCCAAACTATCAAGCCCAAACCCAATTCCTCCCCCATTTCACCTCAAACCCATACCCACCTCTTATATACTGCCCTTACTTCAAAAATTAAAACCCACAACCCCCTCAGCTGATAAACTACCAGCAGAATACCTCCAACTAGGTGCAAAAGCTATTGCCTACCCCATCTCAACACTGATTAACAGGACCTTAAAAGAAAGTACAATTCCATCAATCTGGAAAATCTCACACATCATCCCTCTTTTCAAGGGAGGTGACTCTACTGAATATTCCAACTTCCACCCCATAGCATTACTATCTCCTCTTGCAAAAATAATGGAGAAATGCATCCACAAACAGTTACTTAACCACCTATTAAGCCACAATCTCCTAGCTAATTGCCAACATGGTTTTCGGCCATTTCATAGTACAACCACAGCCTTACTATCATTTACTGACTCTATTAACAATAATCGCAATAAGAATACTCTTTCCTCAGCATTCTTTGTAGACCTGTCTAAAGCCTTTGACATGGTCAATCACCAACTTCTCCTCCATCGTTTAAAGTCCCTCTCCCTAGACAATTCAACCTTAAACTGGTTTACATCCTATCTGGATAATCGAAAACAGGCAGTTCTTCGGCACAACCATCTCTCTGATCTCCTCCCCACCTCTATAGGTGTCCCTCAAGGCTCTATCTTAGGTCCTCTACTGTTCTCCATTTTTATAAATGACCTTCATCTAACCACTTCTCTATCAACTTGTATTCAATATGCAGATGACACTTCTATCATTTGCTCAGCCTCAACACAGTCGGAACTTCATTCCCTCACACAAAAAACCTTCTCAACAATAGAACAATGGTTCCCAAATCACTGTCTCCTCCTTAACCCCAAAAAAACAAAACTCTTGCTTTTTAAACCTACTCACTTGTCTCCCTCCCCTAATTTTACTCTTATATCTAGTAATGGTACCCTTATCTCTCCAGACCAGAATACCAAACTCTTAGGCATTACAATTGATAATCAACTAAAATTTGATACTCACATTAACGCTATAATAAAATCTACTAACAGAAAACTTGGCTCTCTCTATAGAATCAAATCCTTCTTAACTCCTGAAGCCAGAACTACTATAGCTAGAACCCACTTAATTTCTACCCTATTATATGCCTCCCCTATATTTACTAATCTTTCTAAGTTTAATCTGAACAAACTAGCAATAGCATATAATAGTATTGCCAGATATGCCACTAACTCTCCATATAGGACTCATCACTGTCACAATCTAAAAAAACTAGGCTGGCTTGAACTACCCCACCTTATTCAGCTTAACCAACTTACTATTGCACACAATGCCCTTTATCACCCTGACAACACTCCAATGCTCTCTACCCTCATAAAACCATACACCAATCTGAGGAACCTACGCTCCTCTAACAAAGTATTGATTCATACCTCCTTATCTAATAACTTAGCAGGTGACTCGAGATTTGGAATCAACTACCTCAGCACCTCACAACCCTAACATCACTCTCACTATTTTAAACTAACCTAAAACTCTTCCTATCCAACCACTGGCTCTGCTCGTGTAATAACCCTGACTAATCATCTTCATCAATAACCCTGACTAATCATCTTCATCAATAAGCCTGACTAATCATCTTAATCTTCATTTCCTTTATTCTCATTTATTTGATTCATTAACTTTCCTTCTTACTTAATAAATCTAGACTACTAGATTTTCATCACCACACTTGATTCTGATACTCCCTCTACAAAATGACATATATCTTAATTTCTCAACCTCTAATGAAATTTCTTTTAGAGTAAACAATGTTCATAACTCCTATATTCTCCAGTACTACACTATTCTGTATTCAAATGACTTCACATCCTGTTGGAGTGTTACAATTCTATGTTTTTTTCTGTATATTTTTACCTGTTTAGAAGTATTGTAGTAGAACATAGGCTTACAGTTCTGTGTATTTTTTTGCATATTTCTTGTATAATCTAATATCTTGAATTTTTGATATTTTGCTAAAATTTTTAATCTCGTTAGTAGCATTGTAGTGGAGCTTTTCTCCTCGGGCCTCCACTGAAAATGGACATGTATCCAGTTGGACTAGCCCGGTAAACAAATGTAAAATAAATAAATAAAATAAATAAATTATCCCTGCATTAATACTTTTGCACATATCAGCCATGGGCTTTCATAAACCTATGCTACCTGCATATATTTTCAAGCAGTAAATTTTCTTCTGAATGTTTACTGCCTGTGTTTTTTCAGTGTATGTGGCAAGACCAGTGAAGTTCTTATATGTCCATTACTTCACTCAATGTGATGTACAATTCTATCAACCTTACTTGTGCACTTGTTGTAAGGCTTCCCCTTGCTTTTATGTTCATAGGTTCATAGGTAGGTACTAGGCTATTGGCCCTAGGTCCTATATAAGCATAGCCAAAGGTACCCTGGCTTTCGCCACCCAAGAAAACTATTTTCCTGTGCCACTGTCGAGCAGAGCCACAGAAGTGATCCCCAGGGTGAATTTCCTATCTCCCATCCAATCATCAAGATGTTTCTTGAAGAGCACTAATGAGGAGCTTTGTTTGATATAGATAGGTAGTTTGTTCCAGAGTATGGGAAGTCTCTGGGACAGGAATCTATCCCTCCAGCATGTTCTGTTTATTGTGGTGACAAGGTTTAGGTCCCTAGACCGTGTAGCTTGTAGGGACTGGGATTTCTGTAAGTGGAGCATGTCTAAAAGCTCTGGGTTTGACATAGCTTTGTGTGTTAGGCAGAGATCGCCTCTGAGTAGGCGATATGCAATGGAGCAAAGCTGCAGTTTTTTGAGATGGTCTGCATAGGGCATCTGTTTGAGGCTGGTAATCCTCTTTGTGAGGTATTTCTGTGGCCTTTCCAGTTGTTGTAGATGTCTTGTGAGGTACATACCAAAAGGGTGTTGTACTCTATAATGGGTCTAATGAGTGACGAGTAGAGGGGAACAATGATCTCTTTTTTCCTGGATGAGAAACCTTTTGTGATGAGGTGTGCCATGTAGAAGGATTTCCTGACTACTGTGGCGATGTGATTATCAAAGGAAAGACTACTGTCCACCTGTGTCCCATGGTCTCTTATCACACTTTCTGTGTTAAGTAGACTACCGCCTATGTGGTAGTTCATAGGTACTGAGTTTTTACCAAAAGGGATGACAATGCACTTTTTGGCATTGAGCTTGAGGCCATGGCTTTGACACCAGGCATCTATCTCAGCGAGGCCCTTTTGTAGGATGTCCACATCTTTTGGAGTTTTGATTATGGCACCTAGTTTGCAGTCATCTGTGAACTTCATTAGCCAAAGACCTTCTGTTTTGGCCTGTACTACAGAGAAGTAGATACCAAACAGGAGAGGACCCAGGACTGAACCCTGTGGTACTCCACTTGTCACTGGTCTGAAGTTGGATTTGGAGTCTGCTACTTTCACAGTGTGGGTTCTGGCAGTGAGCCAGTTGGCAACCCATCTTGTGACATAGGGATTTATACCTAGTTTAGTGAGTTTGTCTATAATTCCAGAGTGGGGGATGGTGTCTAAAGCTTTGGCGAGATCTAGATAGGCTGTGTGAACCACCTTACCCTCATCTACGGCTTTGGTGACTGCTTCAAAGAAGTCTATCAGGTTTAGGAGACATGATCTGCCTTTTACAAACCCGAACTGGGTGGGGTCCTGAGTTTGGAGATTACCAATGTCGTTGTTTATAAGTTCCATGATGATACATTCCATAGCCTTGCAGACCAGGCTCATTAGGCTAATGGGGGTAGTTTCTGGGGTCTGTGGTGGCTCCCCTTTGTGGAGTGGGATAACTGTCGCTGTGCACCATTCAGTGGGCACATAGCCTGAGATAAGGCTATGATTGAACATGGTACTTTGGTGGGGTGCCAGTTCATTCTGTAGTTCACGTAGAACACAGCCTGGGATGTCATCAGGTCCCATGGATGCTGTGTTCTTGGCTTTGGATAGTGTGTTTTTTACCTGTGCTGCCATGATTACAGGTACTTTGCATTCTTCTGGTATAGAGATGGGCCCTTTAGGGGGTGACGGGGGGGGGGGTAAAGTTAGCACTGAACTTATCTGCCAGGATGTTGGCACTATCAGTTGGTTCTGTATATTTAGTGTCATTGTGCTGTAACTCAGAGCAGATCTGAGTGTTGCCATTGAGATTCTTGACATAGCTATAGAATGCTTTGTGGTTGTCTTTAGAGTCAGTGGCGATTTTATTTTCATAACTAGCTTTGGAGGATTTTATGAGGGCTCTCAGCTTCTTACTGAGGCTGACCAGGGAGTTTCTCCAATCATGGGATTTTACTCTTTTTTGCAACAGATTCTTTCTTCAGTTGTAGAGTTTGTTTATGGCAGGGGACCACCAGATTGGCTTCCTTTTTTTGGAAGATAGCATCTTGGTTCTGTTAGGGATTGCACGATCCATGCACTTGTGTAAGTGCTTATAAAGTGCATTTGTGTAGGATTCAGCAGTCATACCTCAATTGTCCATCAGCATGGGTGTCGTGAAGTTTGCCACTTCTGTCTTAAGAAGCGTGAAGTTGGCTTTGGAGAAACTTTTTACTGTGGTTTCCCTAATGGGGGGTAGGGGAGGGATGTGGATGTCTAGGGTGATTAGCTTGTGGTCGGATCTGACCAACAAGGAATTTACCTCTGGTGTGGAGCACCGGTTGCCCATGTTGGTAATAACCAAGTCTAGGATATTGCTTCCCCTGGTGGGTGTGTGGATAAGTTGATCCATGGCATTGGAATTTATGAATTCCAGAAAATGTTGAACACAAGAGTTGGTACATGAGTAGTTTTCCCAGTTAATGGTAGGGTAGTTGAAATCGCCCATTATTAGGGTGTTAGGTTGTACCCTAATATTTTCCAGTGTATTAAGAAATGAGGAGTGGGAATCCTGGGGCATGGTGGGGGATCTGTAGCAAGCTACAATTTGGATTGCGGTCTTGCCCAGAGTTAGTTGCACTTGGATAATCTCGGATGCATTATGGTGAGCAACTAGCCTGGAGGTGTGGATATCCTTAATGAATATGGACACACCTCCGCCTTTAGTGTTTCGGTCCAGGTTAGGTGGCCGAAAGGTGTGGTATGAATTATAGCCTGGTAATGCAGGGTATTCTCTGGAGCCTTGAACCATGTCTCTGTTTTCAAAAGTGACCTATCTATTGCTGAGCCATATATGCTTGCTCTCTTACTGATCTCAGCTTTGTGTATACTCCTTTGTTTACATTGTGTACACAAGCGATATCTGATGTGCATATACACATGCTCTCTTACTGCTCTCAGCTTTGTGTATACTCTTTTGTTTACATTGTGTACCCAAGCAATACCTGATGAGCCATATATGTGCGCTGTCTTACTGATCTCAGCTTTGTGTGCTCTCCTGTGTTTATATTGTGTATACAAGTGATACCTGCTGTGCCATACATGTGTGCTCTCTTACTTGATCTCTGCTTTGTGAGTACTCCTTTGTTTACATTATGTACACAAGTAATCATTGATGGGGGGACAAAAAACAAGCAATCATTTGCTGTGTCATACACACATACTCTCTACTGATCTAAGCCTTGTTGTACTCCTTTGTTTACATTGTGTACACAACTGATACCTGCTGTGCCCTATATGCATGCTCTCTTACTGATCTCAGCTTTGTGTTTACTCTTTTTTACACTATGTACACAAGCTTTACCAGCTGTGCCATATATGCATGCTCTCTTACTGATCTCAGCTTTGTGTATACTCCTTTATTTACATTGTGCACACAAGCATTACCTGCTGTGCCATATACACTCTCTCTCTCTTACTGATCTCAGCTTTGTGTGTACTCCTTTGTTTACATTGTGCACACAAGCAATATCTGTTGTGCCATATATGTGCGCTCTCTTACTAATCTCAGCTTTGTGTATACTCCTTTGTTTACATTGTGTACACAAGCAATACCTGATGAGCCATATATATGCACTGTCTTACTGTTCTCAGCTTTGTATGCACTCCTTTGTTTACATTGTGTATACAAGCGATACCTGCTGTGCAATATACATGCACTGTCTTACTGATCTCAGCTTTGTGTGCACTCCTGTGTTTATATTGTGTACACAAGTGATACCTGCTGTGCCATACATGCGTGCTCTCTTACTGATCTCAACTTTGTGAGTACTCCTTTGTTTACATTATGTACACAAGTAATCAATGATGGGGGCACAAAAAACAAGCAATCATTAGCTGTGCCATATAAAAACACTCTCTACTGATCTCAGCCTTGTTTGTACTCCCTTGTTTACATTGTGTACACAAGCGATACCTGCTGTGTCGTGTACACATGCTGTCTTACTGACCTTACATTTGTGTGTACTGCTTTGTTTACACTGCATACATAAGTGATACCTGTTGTGCCATATATGCCCGCTCTCTTACTGATCTTAGATTTCTGTATACTCCTTTGTTAACATGGTGTACACAAGCGATACCTGCTGTGCCATATACATGCTCTGTCTTACTGATCTCAGCTTTGTATTTATTCCTTTGTTTACATTGTGCACACAAGTGATACCTGCTGTGCCATATATGCATGCTCTCTTACTGATCTCAGAGTTGTGTGCACTCCTTTGTTTATGCTCTGTACACAAGCATTACCTGCTGTGCCATATATGCATGCTCTCTTACTGACTTCAGCATTGTGTCTATTCCTTTGTTTACATTGCATACACAAGTGATTCCTGTTGTGCCATATAGACGCGCTCTCTTACTGATCTCAGCTTTGTGTATACTCCTTTGTTTACATTGTGCACACAAGAGATACCTGCTGTGCCATACGCATGCACTCTTGTACTGATCTCAACTTTGTGTGTACTCCTTTGTTTACATTGTGTACACAAGCGATATGTGCTGTGCCATATACATGCTCTGTCTTACTGATCTTAGCTTTGTGTTTATTCCTTTGTTACATCGTGTACACAAGCGATACCTGCTGTGCCATATATGCGTGCTCTCTTACTTATCTCAGAGTTGTGTGCACTCCTTTGTTTACACTCTGTACACAAGTATTACCTGCTGTGCCATATACATGCGCTTGCTTACTGATCTTAGCTTTGTGTGTACTCCTTTGTTTACATTGTGTACACAAGCGATACCTGCTGTGCCATATATGTGCACTCTCTTACTGATCTCAGCTTTGTGTGTACTCCTTTGCTTACATTGTGTACACAAGCAATACCTGCTGTGCCATATACGCGCACTCTCTTGCTGATCTCAGCTTTTTTTGTCTACTCCTTTGTTTACACTGCGTACTCAAATGATACCTGCTGTGCCATATACATGTTCCCTCGTACTGATCTCAGCTTTGTGTGCACTCCTTTGTTTACATGTGTACACTAATGATACCTGCTGTGCTATATACATGTGCTCTCTCGTACTGATCTCAGCTTTGTGTGTACTCCTTTGTTTACACTGTGTATACAAGTGATACCTGCTATGCCATATACATGCACGCTCTCTTACTGATCTCAGCTTTGTGTGTACTCCTTTGTTTACACTGTGTATACAAGTGATACCTGCTGTGCCATATACATGTGCTCTCTTACTGATCTCAGCTTTGTGTGCCCCCCTTGGTTTACATTGTGTTCACCAGCGATAGCTGCTGTGCCATATACATGCACTTTCTCTTACTGATCTCAGCTTTGTGTATACTGTTTTGTTTACACTGTGTACACAACCAATACCTATTGTGTCATATACATGTGCTCTCTTACTGATCTTAGCTTTGTGTGTACTCCTTTGTTTACACTGTGAGCATAAGCATTACCTGCTGTGCCATATACACATGCTGTCTTACTGATCTCAGCTTTGTGTGTACTCCTTTGTTTACATTGTGTGCACAAGCGATACCTGCTGTGCCATATATGCCTACTCTCTTACTGATCTCAGTTTTGTGTGTACTCCTTTGTTTACATTGTGTGCCCAAGCAATAACTACTGTGCCATATACACACGCTCTCTTTCTGATCTCAGCTTTGTGTGTATTCCTTTGTTTACGCTGTGTACACAAGTGATACCTGCTGTGCCATATACATGCACTCTGTTTCTGATCTCAGTTTTGTGTGTACTCCTTTGTTCACACTGGGTGCACAAGCGATACCTGCTGTGCCATATACACTCGCTCTCTTTCTGATCTCAGCTTTGTGTGTACTCCTTTGTTTACATTGTGTACACAAGTGATACCTGCTTTGTCATATACATGCGCTCTCTTATTGATCTCAGCTTTGTGTGTACTCCTTTGTTTACACTGTGTACACAAGCATTATGTCAGTGTGGCCATGAGCCTGTGCTGTGGGCTTGGGGTTGCTGGGTTCATAGGTTCATAGTTTAGTACTAAGCTATCTGCCCTTGCGAGCCATTTTCAGCCTAGCCAATTATCCCTTGTGAGACTCAAACCCTGCACCTTGTGTTTGTAAGGCAAACACCTTAGCCATTAAGCCACCCTCCCTACTTGTAGAGTAGCTTGGATTCTTCAGTATTCAGTTAGCAATGCTGCTTATGACACACAGCTGGATAATTTGTTAGCTCCAGCAGACCATGTACATGACAATGATGGACCCTAGAGAACGTCTCTCCTAAAGCTCTGTTCACATCACAGTATAATGTGTAGATAAAAATGTTACCATTTTGTCTCCATCTGTTGTTGTATGATGTAAAGCAGCTTCCTACATGGACATATTATAAATATCATGTCCAAAATGTTTTCATGCTCTGCTTGTACAGTTTGTGCTGCAATTGTCATCCTGCATACCAAATTGTGAGAATATGAATACCTACATATGTTTATATGTTTTAATTTATATATGTTAGCAAATTGTTTTAATTGGAATTTGTTTGTTATCTTACAAGTTCTTTAATATATTCCTATTTGTTCCACTGCTCTGTTTTGCACTGTAACTTTATTGTTGCCATATTGGTTGTGGTTGAAAAGGGTCTGGACCAGCCTGTATGCCCAGTTATCAAATGTAATAAAACATAAAAAAACATAGATACATAGATTACATGGGTTCTGAAACAGTGGTGTTTAAAATATGTTCAATAAACATAGATGGATAGATTAAATGGGCTCTGCAACAGTGGTGTGGAAAATGGGAGGTTGGCATAATGTTTAAGGTGTTTATCTTACATACACAAAGTACTGGGTTTAATTCTCACATGGGGTAATTAGCTAGCCTTAAAATGTCCCAAAGGCAGTTTGCCTAGTACTAATCTATGAACAAATTTACTTCAGATTATGGTGTATAAGACCCCTTTCAGGTCATAGCTATTGATCTCTCTGTGGGTGTATAGCAGTTAGTCAAAAAAAAAATAATCATTGAATACATATGTGATGATCCCTGTCTGTCAAAGTTACACTTCAGCGAATGGAATTTTCATCAAAAACTTTCCCAGGGATTACCAACGGTAGGCCAACCTAGTGAAGTTAAAAAGTCGTAAAATTTAAAACCTAGCCAGATGGAAGTACACCCACCACATCCTCTGATGTGGGAGGGGGAGTTTGCAACCTCAACACCTCCCCTACTAAGTCTACCAATTCCAAGATCGCACTACAGTGGGGAAAGGACAAATTCCAGATGGTGGCCTACTGTTGGTTATCCCTGGGAAAAGTTTCAATGAAAAGTCCATTCACTGAAGTGTAACTTAGATAAATAGGAGTTTATGAACAGATATTCAATGACTAGGCAGTTCAACTAACTGAAGTAGACCACCCCCCCATGGATCACAATTTGCATGATGCCTATACTTGATCAAACTGGAGCCAATCCAAATATTGCCAAACAGTCTGGTCATGGTGGATTTCAATTATCCCACCATCAGCTGGGAAACCTACTCTAACCCTAACTCACTAGTGCAAAAGTTCCTTGACTGTGTTAACTCAGATGCCCTTGTACAAAATGTTCATACCCTGACAAGAGGAACAAATATACAAGATGTTGTCCTCAATAACATATTGTATATAATAATGTAAATACTTTGGAAGATATCCTCGCCTGGTCATCCTCTGACAATAAACTAGAAACCTTTATTCTGGGAGATGTAAACATTGACTGGGGAAATATCAATAATCCTAATTCCTCCCTTACCATCAATCTACTCAACTTCACTCAACTTACTAACTCCATTACCAGACCTAATAAAAACAACCCCCCAGGCACCATACTTGACTGGATACTTGTGTCCCATCCTAGCAAAAATCACTTCATCTGGTGTAATTCCTGACCATTTAGGAGACCACCTCCCCACCTTCTCTGTTCGAGCCACTCCCACTTCTCCTCACTCTCATTGGCCACTCCCACTTCTCCTCACTCTCATTGGCCACTCCCACTTCTCCTCACTCTCATCGTTTCATTCAAACATGCAACCAAACCAAGTTTAACCAAGACTATTTCTCTAGCTCCCTTAGACTAACTAATTGGAACCCCCTAAAAACACTGCCACTAGACGAAGCCGTTGAAGATTTTAATTCTTCATTCTTAAATATTCTTAACTCCCAAGCTCCTATGAGAAGAAAAAGAATTAAATCTAAACCCACCCCTTGGCTCTCGAAAGACACAAAAAACATTATGCATCAAAGAGCAAATCCTGGAAATCTTACCTCAAACACAAACTGCCTGATATATACCTTCAGTTTAAACAACTGAGAAACCTGGCCAGAAAACTAGTCATTAGAGATAAAAAGTCCTACTACATCAAATTACAAGAAAACCATACCAGAAATCCAAAACAGTTCTGGAACTCCATTAACTCCCTCCTTACACCTGGTACTAAAAACAACCCCTGCCCTGATACCAGCAAATCTGACCCTGAAATTGCCTGACTTTTCAATTCCTTCTTCACTTCTTCCATTGCTGACCTAACCAAGACTTTTAATAACAACCCTCCCACCCACATTAATCTTACTCTCCCTTGCCACCCCCCCATTTTTGAACTCAAACCTGTTCCTACCTACCTAAGAAAACTTCTCTATAAACTCAAACCTTGCTCAAATGCTCCTGACAACATCCCTTCCTCCTTCCTAAAGATAGCTTCTGACTCCATTACCATATCTATCAGCACCCTAATAAACAGGTCTCTGCTTGAATCCTATGTACCCAAACTCTGGTGTTCTGCTTTCATTCTTCCACTTCACAAATGTGGTAAGAACTGTAATGTCTCTAATTTTCGTCCCATTGCCATCCTCTCCCCTATTTCCAAAATCCTCGAGAAGTGTATACACCTCCAACTCCTGCCTTTCCTTACTGAACATCAACTACTCTCCCCCACCCAACACGGCTTTCGCCCTGGACACAGTACCACCACTGCCCTTCTCTCTTTCCTTCATTCTGTGAACTCTGCTCATGACTCTGGTAATGTGGTCTCAACTGTTCTATTAGATCTATCTAAAGCTTTTGACACCATCTCCCACTCCCTCCTTCTAAACCATCTCTCCAACCTTAACCTTAGACAAAAGGTTCTTTCCTGGTTCACTAGCTACCTCTCAAACAGATCCCAAGCTGTGAAATGGGGCCTAGCTACATCTACCTTCCTTCCTACACCTACCAGAGTCCCACAAGGTTCCATTCTTGGCCCATTACTATTCAATATCTTTATTAATGACCTCCATAAAGCCATCCCCAACACCACAATTGTTCAATACGCTGATGATTCCACCCTCATCTGCCATGCCACTAATCAAACTGAACTCCAAGCCCTAAGCCAAACTGCATTTTCTACCACCGAAAACTGGATGTTCCAAAATCACCTCTCTCTTAATGCCAACAAAACTAAGATCCTCCTCTTCCCACCCTCCAAATCCTCACCACTAGACAAAAACTCCTTTCATATTACCAGCCTTTCCAACTCCACTATCAAAATAGTAACCTCCACCAAACTTCTCCGTATATTAATTGATGACCAGCTGAAATTCAATCATCATATCCAGCAAAACATCAAAAAACACACATAAAATTGGGCTTATTGTACAGAAATAACCACTTTCTGTCTCCTTCCACTAAGCTAACCCTCGCCTCCACTTATCTTCTTCCCTTTCTACTTTATGGCGCTCCTCTGCCCACTAATCTATCATCCTGTCTCTCCTCCAAATTGGAACAATGTTATAACAAAATATCCAAATTTGCTACTAATGCCAAATCCATCACTCATCACTGCTCTCCCTTCCACTCTCGAAATTGGCTTGAACTCCCCGATCAACTGACCTTTTTCCAAATCACTATAGCCCATAAACTGCTGTTCCATCCAACTAGCTGTCCTGCTCTTTCCAACAGTCTTCTACCCTATAGCTCCTCTAGATCCTTTAGATCTTCTCATCAAAACTTGATCACTGTACAAAAACCCAAGCGCCCAGCTGGCCAAATGCTTTTATCCTTCACCCTTGCTAAAAAATGGAATGCCCTACCCACCTCTGTTAGATCCTGCCACAAGCTAAACAACTTCAAAACATTACTGCATTCCCACCTCTATCTAAATAGAATTTGCAACTGCACTCTTCAACCTACTCCTTTCAAACCATCCTCCTCCTTCTCCCCAGGCTAACTTCCATTCTCTACTAAACTCTCTTTGTCTCTCCTAAATACTAGCTATATAGGCCACTTTTATATTTCTTACTTGATGAATCAACTGCTAAGTCCCCCTAGGCTGGCCTTCTTTTTCTCTTCTCTCCTATATTCCTAGCTCAAGTTATTACCACCTGCTTTCTCTAACCTAAAATATTTTACTTCATTGTTTTCTTTCTGTGCTGAAACCTAACTAAAAATGTTAATTTTACAATTTTGCCATTAGACTTTTCTATTGTAGGCTGTTTGAAAAATCCTTTTTCATCTATTGCTATATTTTTGTCTGAACTCTTTTGTAATCAATATTGTTTGTTGTTTTTGTGGAGCTTTTCTCCCCGGGCCTCCACTGAAAACGGGCCCCAAAGCCCAGTGGACCTCCCCAGTAATCAAACTGAAATAAATAAATAAATAAATAAATAACATGGCAAACAGATGCACCACCACAACTGTTGAACATTCATTAGTTAAATCTGACAACAAATCAGTCACCTTTGAACTGGCACTAAAACCAGAACTCACAAAGGGTGAAGTCAGACTAAAAAACTTCACCAAGGCAAACTATACCCTCATAGGGGAAGGTATAAAAACATGCCAAGCCCCGCCTCCAGCTGGAAGTGGTAACTACACCAAAGCTTACACTAAAGCCCTGTACAATAAGTGTACAGACTCAGTTGTTCCAGAGAGACTCAAAGCCAGAGCCCGAAGTAAAAAACACCACCCTAGTGGACATCCAGTATCAACAAACGGTTTACTACCAAAATTTTGAACCGTACTCCATCGACTGTACTATCGTCGAACATGGAGGTTTGAAAACGGTAATATCGATGTCAAAAAACAATCTAGGAATGGGTTTTAACATGGGTCAAGGTATGTGTTCAGTATTATTCCGAACTACAAACATCTCCCCTACCTCGACCCATGTTAAAACCCGTTCCTAGATTGTTTTTTTGACATCGATATTACCTTTTTCAAACTTCCGTGTTCAACGATAGTACAGTCAACAGAGTACGGTTCAAAATTTTGATAGTAAACCCAACAAACATTACAACAAAAGCAAAAAGTTGCTATCTAAGAAAATGAAGGTGAGGTCCCAACAATGGAAAAGCACCCTCCTTAGGCTCAACAGGCAAATAAGACAACATGTCAAAGCCTCTAAAGGTAGCTTTGACAAAAACTTAGCAATCACAGCCAAGGATAATCATAAGGTCTTTTACAGCTACATATGTAGCTTAAAAGGTAGGACCCAAGCATGTGCCGAACTAGTGACTAACAGTATGACACACACTGATCCCGCAGAGATAGCAAACCTGCTAGCAGGCAGGATTGGGGAAAATTTTACTCCCTTATTCCCTCCAAACTTATCACAAACCATGCACCCAACCCCTCCCCCCCTACATATCTGAAGAGCAGGTCATTAAAGCCTTGTCTAAGGCAAAAACATAACCTCTATGGGACTAGATGGCATCCTAGGCTGTTTTCTAAACAAACTAAAACATGAACTAACATCACCATTATGTATCCTATTCAATCATAGCCTAACCACAGGCTTTGTTCCTGTGGAATGGAGTACAGCAACAGTTATTCCCCTCCACAAAGGTGGTTTAGCAACAGACCCAGGGAATTATAGACCCATATGTCTGACAAGCCTGATCTGTAAGGCTATAGAACGTGTCATTATGGACCTCATGAATAAAGACATAGGTGACCTCCAAACCCTGGATACAACCCAATTAGGTTTCATCAAAGGCAGATCCTGCTTGTTAAACCTGGCATATTTCTTCAAAAATGTGACCAGGGCCATTGACGAGGGCAAATCTGTACACAGCATACCTCGACTTGGTAAAGGCCTTTGACACAATCCCTGCACTCAGGCATTACTGATAAAGTTAGCAAACTGAATGTAAACCCTTTGTTGTAAGATGGGTTGCCAGCTGGCTCACAAACTGGTCACACACTATCAAAGTAGGTGACTCCATATCACCCAGCAGACCTGTTACCAGCAGGGTGCCCCAAGGGTCAATGCTGGGCCCCCTACTGCCTGGTATATACTTCTCAGAAGTTCAGGCTGAAACTAAGGTTATGTGGCTGACCAAGTTTGTGGACGACTGCAAACTGGGTGCAATTAGTGAATCCCCAAATGATGTCAGTATACTTCAGGAGGGTCTCACACAGACCAGTGACTGGTGTCATAATCACAGTCTCAAACTGAATGAAAAGAAATGCATCATCATTCCCTTCAGTAAAAACAATGTCCCTTCACACTATTAAATTAACAATACCCTATGTACCTTCAAAGTGGTAAGAGATCTGTGATCACAAGTAGACAGCGACCTTAATTTTGACCACCTGTGTCTACTGTAGAAAGGAAGGCATCTAAATAGAACACTTAATTAGCAAAGGCATTGCCTCTAGAGCAAAGGAGGATATAACCCCTCTATACTCTTAACTAATCAGGCCCATAATTGAATATTATGTCTCTTTCAGCATGTACCATACAAAGCACCTGCAGCAACAACAGTCAGGAAATCCTTCTATGTGGCACACCTCATCACTAAGGGCTTTTCATCCAGAAAAAAGGAGGCCATTGTCCCACTGTACTCATCCCTCATTAGACCCATTATAGAATACAACGCCCCATTTGATATGTACCTCTCAAGACAAATGCAACAACTGGAAAGGCCACAGAAATACCTCACTTAAAGAATCACAGGCCTAAAGCAGATTCCCTACCCTGACCACCTTAAAAAACTCCAGCTATACTCTATCGCATATCGTCTACTCAGAGGCGATCTCTACTTAACATACAAGGCCATGTCAAACCCACAGCTGTTGGACATGCTACACTTAAAGAAATCCAAATCCCTCAGAGCCACACGCTCCAGGGATCTAAACCTTGTCATCACAATAAACAAAACATGCTGGAGGGATAGGTTCCTCACCCAGAGACTCCCCAAACTCTGGAATAGATTGCCCATACATGTCAAGCAGAGTGCCTCTTTGGCCCTCGTCAAAAGGAACCTTGACGATTGGATGGGAGAAAGGAAATTCACCCCGGGGATCATGTCAGTCGCCCTGTTATACAGGGGTCCAGGGAAGTAAATAATGTGGGAAGAAATAGCCAGGGAATTGTTATGGCTAGGCTTGTATAGGCCCTAGGGCTGATAGCCTAGTACCAACCTATGAACCTATGAACCTATGAGAGACCTCAGTGGTTTCTAATTAAGAAGATCAAGGGACTCCAGCACATGCTTTACACAGACCAACTAAAGTCCCTGTCACTATACTCAGTAGCATATATACTTCTTACGGGAGTCTTATGCCTTCCTTAAAGAGCAATCTGCAACCTAAACCCAATGAATGTGCTGCACATCTGTAAATCAAACGGGACTAGACCAACCCATTCCAGGGACCTAAATATGGTCTGCAACTTGAATAGGATGTGCTGGAGGGACAACTTTGTCTCCCAGTGACTGCTGAATCTTTGAAATAAGCTGCCAATTTATGTGAAGCAATGCACCTGTATAAAACTGTTCAAAGGGAACCTAGACAAGTGGATGGGGCAACATAAGTTCTTATTGGGGTTAGCATCCACAACCCTCCTGGACATAGGTAGTCATTAATAAATGCAGTTCTAGGTATTGACTAGAGTATCTATGGTATTACATTGGGATGAAAAGGCTAGGCTTGAAATGACCTCCGGGCTGATAGCGCAGTAACCTTCTATGATCCTATGATCCTTTAATCCTGATGCTAAAATATGTTCAATGTACAATTAAAATCTATAGGTGTAATATCACATGCTGAGTTAGGTAAACACTTAACAACTCTTACTGCATGCCCAACCTTGTACGGTACACACAGAAAGACTGTGGTGGTGTAAGATATGAAATCTGTGTTCTGTCTGGTTAAGTGACTTGTTCAAGCAAATATCCTTTCCTTGAAGAAGCAGTGCCATCAGTGTGGCTTTTATTACATTTCCAAGAACCCCTGTCCACTCTGTCCTGAGGGTGTAGTCAGGCACACTCTTTGTACTCTACTGAGTACATGTTTTTTCTGATCATCATATCAACATATTTTCTTTTCAGGTTATATTATATCTGCAACTGTCTAAATGAATGCCTTTAACAGATGCAATATTGCTAATCTAAAAACAATTTTTTTAAATAATTTTAGGGGGAACAGCTGAAAATGTTACTTACATTTATTAAGTGCTTGGGGGCAGCATCTTAGAAAGATGTGTCCATTATTAAGTGATAGGTGTTCAAGGGGGTAGCATTAAGAGCTTTTGAGTACGAAATGGAATGTGCTTGTTTTCCCTCTGCTTCATCTCCATAGAAAATGTCTTGTTTTGTTTTGTTTACTTATCAAAAGTAGTTCTATTTGAAGACAGACTTTCTTTAGCTGGTTTAGTTTTACCAAATTGAATTTCAGTAACTTTTTAACCTGCATTATTTATTCATCTGTTTGCTTTCTTGTTTTATTTATTAATTTTGTCTAAGCTTTGAAGTTCATAATTTATGAATAAATGTCATATAGTTATACCCCTGGATTCACTATCTTTCTATCTAGGACTAGCTTAGTCCTGCACCGAAGTGGCCATTTAGGAGCAGGATGGCAGCACGCCATGCATATTAATGAAGGCACGCTGCCTGAGCTCCCAGGCTTATATGGAGCATGTAAGAGTGCAGGGGGCATGTCTGAGAGCAGTGCACCATGCATATTAATGAAGGTGCGCTGCCTAAGCTCCTAAATGGACATGGAGCGTGTACAAGTGCAGGGGGTGTGTCTGAGAGCAGTGCGCCATGCACATTAATGAAGGTGTGCTGCCTGAGCTCCTAATCTTACACGGACCATGTAAGAGTGCAGGGGGCATGTCTGAGAGCAGTGTCCCATGCATATTAATGAAGGCGCGCTGCCGAAGCTCCTAAATGGACATGGAGCGTGTACAAGTGCAAGGGGTGTGTCTGAGAGAAGAGCTTTCAGAATATACACCCCCCTGCAATGAAGAACAGCAGAGTATGAATAAGAATGAGTGAGACCACTCATAGGTGTTGGCATACCCCCAGCAACATCCCCCCAACTTTACAAGAGCAATATTTAAAACAGTAAAGATAAAGAAGTTTTTCTTTATAAAACAGATGAAATTTAACCGTAGGTGCGCTGGTTTGCCCATCACTTAGCTACAGTTAATGCAGCTTAAATGGCACAAGAGGATAAAAAGCAAGATATATGCAAATGAAGCAGTACAGCAATAGTGTAGTGGGCAGAACATTCGCCTTACGAGCAGTCATTCCCGGTTCGAGTCCCACTCCAGTGCAGTGATCAATTAATTTTGTTGTATAACCTATGACATAACATATATTTGTGAAATGGAGGTGTCATTGTCATAATGTTGCAAAGTCCACAGATAAAATCACGCGTGCCCCATACAGTATATGTACACAGGAATCATGGATACAAATGGAAGGTAAAATGTGTAATGAATGATAAATCCATACAGTTTCCAAATCCACCACCTTCTCAAGAACCATTACAAATTACTGTCTAAATTAGTGCAGTGGTAAGCGGGTGTGAGCACTAGTAAGCAAGAGTAAGCATATTTAAGCAGTAGTAAGTGGGAGTAAGCAGATTTATGCAGTAGAAAGTTGGTTTAAGCCCATCTGCATGGGGATAAGGAATGCACACATAGGTTAAGCAATATTGAAGCCAACTCTCTGTAAGCATATTTAACCGAAGGTTAGCATTGCTTACCTTTGCGCAAACCCGCTCAAACCCGCTTACAGTTGCATAAAAGTGCCTTAATCACTCTGTATGCATCAGCCGCTGTTCTGGCCAGAAACAAAATAAACAGCCTTTGCAGGTCTTGCATCCAGGACCCTGTACACTATAGTCACAGCAGTTAACCACTAAGTCATCACAGCAGTACATAAGACTGAGGTATCACCAAAAAGATCCTCACTAAAGGAAAATCAAACTGAACATGTGAAAGGAATCGCTATACAGTTTATGTTGTATAACCTACTACATAACATAAATATGTGAACTAGAGTACGGCATTAAGTTCAGATCTGAGGTGCCATTGTAATAAAGTGTTCAAATCCCTTAATGAACACAAGGACCCCATACAGTGTATGTACACATGAATCATGGATACCAAACACATATATAACATGCAATGAATAATAAATAAATGCCAAACAGCAAATAGTGTGCAAATTAAAAATTAAGCAACACTAAGCATTGCACAGCCCTACTTACTAGGTGTAAACAATGTGTAGGCCAGCTAAATCAGTTTGCCCATTGGTATACCCCTTTAAGCAACGCCAACCTTAGGTAAGCAGGTTTGCCCATAGCTTAGCCTTTTCAAAACTGTTCAGTCATGGCAAAGTGTGGGAAACCAGCCCTATTTAAAGCCAACAGGTGGGAATACATCTCATACCTGGTTGTAGTTTCCCCTTGTAAGCACTATGTCTGGAATGGGAGAGGGTGTGCGCTTTCAGGCGCAGCGTTGGAGCATCCAGGAGTCCAGAGCCATGGCAGAACTCCTTGTGAAAGACCATTACCAGAGACTGCTTCAGGGCCAGTACCAGGATTCCCACTCCAAAGCAGAAGCCTGGGACCATCTCTCCCATGATCTCACCAGTGCCACTGGCATACCCCAAACTGGTGAGCAGGTCAGGCATCACTATGCTGACCTGAGGCGGAGAAAGGGGGATCTTTTGGATCAGTGGATCCAAGAGGCTAGGAGGACAGGGGATGTCCCAGCTGTGTGTAAGTATCAGTCCACTACCTGTTTAATAATTGCCAGATCATGTATATTATGGATAGGTATGGCTAAATATTCCTCTTATGTCTTTCACAGCAGCAAGTGAGCAGTCTATGAACCAGGAGGCCCATGGCTGTACACTGCAGTGGTTGCAATGCAAGGCAGGTTAGTAATACTCTTGCATGTACTGTTATAGGAAATAAATTTAAAAGTAGTAGTAAGTTAATTGCCTGTATAAAACCTGTATTGTTTAAGGCATTTACTGCATACACCAGAGAATAGGGCAGGAAGAGTCTCATATAGGTTGTATATAATTAAAAGCATAATAGCCTAACAATTAAGGTCTAACTGCTGAACTGCATGTGTTCACTCTGGTATCATATGGTAATGTAGGGTTGCAATCACTTAACAGTACTGTTGTAGTAAGCACTGTTACCCACACTGTGCTACATGACTAAATTGTGTAGGAATGTCTGTATATGACTGTTGTATTCCCAAGAGGTCAAATAGTACAACTGAGAGAGAGACTTAGACAGAAACACTGAAAAGACAGATAAAATCCAAATAGCACACTCAACTATGAGGTGAACTGTTGCATTTTTTGCACACACAGCCATGGTTCGAACCCTGGGAGTGGTAGTAGGCTGTATGCAGAATCATACCCAACAAGTGTACAGAAATGTCCAGAATGTCCAGTAAATTGGCCCATAGCTGCTGCCTGTCACTGTCACCCTGTTCGCCTGACAAATTAGTGGGATAATCCCACACATTTAGGCAGCAAACAAGACATACAACTGATTGTCAGACATCTATAACAACAAACCTGTCACTCTAGCAACCCCCCAAAATGTTATGAGAGTAAGTAGCCAAGTATGTCCCATCTCCACCCCCATGTTGTCAAGCTGTGACCAGAGTGTGTACAGTAACAGAGTGAGATGTATGTGCATAATACTAATGGGGAAACTGGTAATTTGTGTGGCAACATGCAGGTAGTGGTAACAAACATTGCTCCCACAGGTCTGTCAGATACAAACACTGTGCCTTTATAAATAAAAGATTGATATCCTGTACTGGTACTGTTTACTCTGGTATTGTATGGCATTGTTAGTGTTGCAGTTACTCAGAATAATAAGGTATTACTCATCACTGTCACCCACACTGTACTACATAATACAACTGTCTAGGAAATCCTGCATAACAGTGTTGTAATTACCAGGTCAGACCGTAAAACCACAGGAGAATTATAGAAATAAATCAGACAAGAGATACACAGCAATACCTATATAGCACACTCAACTGTGATGGACAGTGTTTCATTTTTAGCAGACACAGCCATGGTTCGAATCCTGGGAGTGGTAGTAAGCTGTATGCAGAATCATACCCCACAAGTGTACAGAAATGTCCAGAATGTCCAGTTATTCGACCCATATCTGCTGGCTTTTACCCTGCCCCCTGCCATATTAGCGTGCTAATTTCTGACATGTAGGCAGCATTTCATGTCATATAACTAACTGTCAGACCTGTACATATTTGGAAAATGTCAAATAAAATATACCTGTCATTGTACAAGTCACTAAATGTTTAAGAAGGCAATAGTCAAAATATGTCCCAGTTCACGTGCATGTGGTGAAGACATGCCCAGAGTGTGTGCAAAAAGAGATGGGCAGTTTTGTGCATGACATCAACCTGGAATCTGGGAGTATATGTTGAAACAGTTAGGTAATGTTAACAAACAATACCTCCACAGGTATGCCAGGTAAGAGGTGTATACTGAAAGTAAAACCAGTTCATGTATATAGTTGTTGACAGCCATACCACTGTCCAAACTAAGGCAATAGGGTAGTGTACTAATTCCTGTAAGGTAGAGATCACAGCACTGACTAGGAAAGTAATGCAAACTACAGGAATATAATAGTTGTTAATTGACATCTTTCTCCTCCCACCATATCTGCAACAATAAACTAAATACACAACTCAATTGGTATGTGCTGACTTAACTCTACTGTTGGGACATATGTCATAATGTTTGATTATTATTTAAAATTGTTTCTATGCATGTGCTATGTTGAAATACTCCTACATTGGTGGCATGCTGCCATCAATGTACCTGCATGCTGTTGTAATGACCACTGTGGTCCAATATATGCATGTGTTCTGTTTGATCTGCAACTGTTCCATATCTGGTGTTTGGGTTAATGGGAATATCTATGCATGCTGTTATACCTAATTTTGGAATATGTTGACTATTACTAACCCACATATGTTGATAAAATTTAAACACCATAGCACATTTGGGAAGACTGGTCCCAGCAGACCCACCTGTCCCACCTCAGCTGGCCGTGGCACTGGCCACCAGCATGTCTGGCGCCCAACCTGGGACCTCCTCGTCCATTGGTCCTGCACCACCTCACCACCTTTGGATGGAATTGCCTCAGAGGTTGGGGATCATCCCCCCTGGGACCGGGTGCAGAGAGGAACCTGTCACCCATTGCCAAGTCCGGGTCATGGTGCATAGCGAGCTCCTCAGGGAGGTTGGAGATCTGCTATGCCAGCTTGAGGGCTGTGCATTGCAAATAGAGGGTCAGCCTGGACCTCCTACTCAGCCCCCAGTACAGCCACCTTCGGGGCTGTGAACGTGCAGTGGTGACTGCCCATGGGTGGGGACCTCAGTCCCACTGTTTCCACTAGGGGGCTCATGGGCTTCCAATTTCACAACACCCGTTCAAATTAAGGTGTTTACCCCCCACATGTGTCATACACCACCCCTGGATGCATCTTGCTTGTCTTGTCTGTTAACCTACCCTGTCTACCTCCACAAATATATCTACTATCCCTCATCAACTTCCCA
>NC_056729.1:1757491354-1757531354 GCF_019279795.1 Protopterus annectens
AATACACACACAGATATATAAATATATATATATATATATATATATATATATATATATATATATATGTAACTACACATACACACACACACAGAGATATGTATAGGAAGATACATATTTAGAGGGTGCACACCATACCGAACAGCCAGTATTCCTACAGTTGCCACCTTACCAAATGGACACTGTATGACTCTCCCATATAAAACACAAGTGTTGCCTGAAACATATACCCACAGAGAGGTCAAAGGATATAACACCACACACAGGTTTGCATACATGAGAAAGCTTTATTTATGTACTATTACAGTTGTATATGCCATGTCATATAGCTGTTTAGACTTTGAAATACATATAAACAGACTAATGCAACTCTCAAACAGATCAGTTAATACAGTATTCTGGAAAGCATAACATACGTTGCTGTCCAGGCCAAGGCCTTCAAGTAGTACAACAGTAAAGACAGTCTGGGCCACAGGATAACAATCAATCAACAGTAAGTAATGCAGATGTATAGTCCATCAACCTTTATCTATACTCTGTACACAATACCTAGGGGGTAAAGACTTGAGTTGACACAATGGGATGTATCTGTTACATAACAAGGCATAAGTGAAACCATCACACTGACAAACAGAACAGTCTGTATGGCAGGAAGCAGAAGGACTGTATTTTCGCAAGGTGAAGTGTATGGTAATGTACATCCAGATACCTTAAGGCAGCGTGCCCCTGATATCCTGCACATGTTTTAACAGCCTAGGTTTGTTATGGTGCACCCCACATAGACTGACATACAGGGGCATATGCCACTGTTACATACACTGACCTCTGGACTGCAGAAGGGCACACATGTATTGTGCAGGTGAAGCCCACACAAATATGGACCCAGTCCCACAATATGTGTGGGGGCCACAACAATAGTGGAATTGTGGACTAAGCTAATCGAAGGAAGGACACTGAGCAAACTCGGATTTATAATATATAACATTAAGTATCCTGTTTTTTGCTTATTTTTCAAGTTATTTATAGCACTTTGTGTACTGTTTATTTTTCTAGCTAGTTTCACTGTGTGTGAGGTATTAACTGGAAATTGTCCACTTATATTAAGCATCTGTTGGGTTGTTTGTTTCTGATAACTTGTTGCAGTTAAACTCTTTTTCTAGAGGCTCCTTTAGCTGTTTAAAACTTTCATTTAAAGTCTCACTGCTGCTTTTCCGCTGTGAGAAACATTTCTGCAGTTTGTTTCCTACCTTCCCTATTGGTATGGTGTTTTTATAGTTGGTGGCTTTGCAGTTGCCCAACCCTACTGTAAATTTGATCTGGGACCCTCCTCCCAGTCTAGTGTCATTACCTCATTCTTCCCAATACAGGGAGAAATTTTGAGAAGGCCAATCAGCTTAGTTTCTGCTACTACTTTCTCTCATCCCACTAAAAAAAAAAAAAATTTCTAAGCTTGTTTCCTGCCTTTCCTGTGGGTAGTCTAGTCTGGATATAGATTTGCTATGTCCAGGACTATTTGTAGGCTTCTAGGTCCCCAAGCCTTTCTGTGTTGGAGGGAAGGCTTCTAGCTTAATTTTGTTTCTTAGAACTAGCCAGTTTTTTGTTTCAGCACTCAAATCTGTTTCTTTGAGCTCAGCACTTGTTCAGAACTCATTGTAAGCACTAAGTAAGCTACAAATTACTACAGCACTCAACTTTCCTCACTGTCTAGTGGAAAGCAGTTTTTAGTACTTAATAAATAAGCACCAATCCAGGCATGTCTAAGGGTCAGCTCCCGGTGATTTCTCCTGTCTACCTGATGAATCTGGGCATCTTGGGGCAATGCAGTAATTGCCTCATGTACACAGACAACCCTCTCCTACCTCCCAACACTACAACCTGTGAGAGATGCACTTATATAGCCAAACTGGAAGCAAAGCTCTCTTCACCCAAGACTGGACTAGACAGTCAAGAGGAGAAGGTAAACACTTGCACCACACCACACTCATCACATAGTCCCTCAAAACCTACACCACCAAAACACACACATAGAAACACAAAACACACACCTACATTCACTGAGGCTCCCAGTAAAAACCTGTCCAAGCAACAGGGACCTCCAAAGCAGAAACACAAGCAACCGCCGCCCCCCAACACAACCTAAATGACACATAGCCCACAAACTCAGTGTGCCACTCAACCACAGCAGATAAGGCATAACAACGTACCCAACACTCTAGTCATAGGTGACTCTATAGTCAGGCACACTGATGTCCCACTCACCAGGCTAAACAAGGAGAATGTTACTGTCAGTTGCCTGTCGGGTGGTAGGATCCGCCACATAACGCATGCACTCAGGTCACTCCACAACAAGTACAAATATGACTCTGTCATTGTCCATGTTGGTGTGAATGACCTGAGATGTACCTCCCTGGACTACATGAAAAGGGACATGGAGGAGCTCTCCGATCTTGTAGCCCAGGCAGGTATGACCCTAGCCCTGAGCAGCATCCTGCTATCACCCAGAATGATACCGCAGTAAAAGAACAAAATGATTGACTTCAACAATTGGCTAAGCTACTGGTGTCATTCTAAGGGGATCCAGTATCTGTCTGCCTGGGATGACATGATCGACAAACCA
Organism: Protopterus annectens; assembly: GCF_019279795.1. Classification (NCBI taxonomy): domain Eukaryota; kingdom Metazoa; phylum Chordata; order Ceratodontiformes; family Protopteridae; genus Protopterus; species Protopterus annectens. The sequence continues at coordinate 1,757,493,969 of NC_056729.1, forward strand.
CGATACTTTGCCAGAGATGGCCTGCACCTCTCGCCCCTGGGATTCCGGATACTGGCTAAGGCTCTAGCCACCCCTATAGTGCCTTTTTAGGCAAGGTTCAAATGAAAATTCACCACCCTAACAGGTACAGGCAAGAAGAATCTGAGGGTATTGCTACTTAATGCTAGAGGTCTAAACCTCAAAATGCACTCACTTGAGGCACTCCTTAAAATGGAGAACATCGACATCTGTGCAGTGACAGAAACCTGGTTCAAGGTTCCAGAGAGTACCCCTGCATTACCAGGCTATAATTCATACCACACCTTTCAGTCACCTAACCTGGACTGAAACACTAAAGGTGGAGGCGTGTCCATATTCATTAAGGACATCCACACCTCCAGGCTAGTTGCTCACCATAATGCATCCGAGATTATCCAAGTGCAACTAATTCTGGGCAAGACTGCAATCCAAATTGTAGCTTGTTACAGATCCCCCACCATGCCCCAGGATTACCACTCCTCATTTCTTAATACACTGGAAAATATTAGGGTGCAACCTAACACCCTAATATTGGGCGATTTCAACTACCCTACCATTAACTGGGAAAACTACTCATGTACCAACTCTTGTGCTCAACATTTTCTGGAATTCATAAATTCCAATGCCATGGATCAACTTATCCACACCCCCACCAGGGGCAGCAATATCCTAGACCTGGTTATTACAAACATAGGCAACTGGTGCTCCACACCAGAAGTCAATTCCTCATTGGTCAGATCCGACCAGAAGCTAATCACCCTAGACATCCACATCCCTCCCCTACCCCACATTAGGGAAACAACAGTAAAATATTTCTCCAAAGCCAACTTCATGCTTTTTAAGGCAGAAGTGGCAAACTTCACAACACCCATGCTGATGGACAATAGAGGTATGACTGCTGAATCCTACACAAATGCACTTTATAAGCACTTAAACAAGTGCATGGATCGTGCTATCCCTAACAGAACCAAGATGCTATCCTCTAAAAAAAGGAAGCCAATCTGGTGGTCCCCTGCCATAAACAAACTCTACAACAGATGAAAGAAACTGTTGCAAAAAAGAGTAAAATCCCATGATTGGAGAAACTCCCTGGTCAGCCTCAGTAAGAAGCTGAGATCCCTCATAAAATCCTCCAAAGCTAGTTATGAAAACATAATCGCCACTGACTCTAAAGACAACCACAAAGCATTTTATAGCTATGTCAAGAATCTCAATGGCAACACTCAGATCTGCTCTGAGTTACAGCACAATGGCACTAAATATACAGAACCAACTGATATTGCCAACATCCTAGCAGATAGGTTCAGTGCTAACGTTATCCCCCTGTCATTCCCTAAAGGGCCCATCTCTATACCAGAAGAATGCAAAGTTCCTGTAATCACAGCTGCACAGGTAAAAAACACACTATCCAAAGCCAAGAACACAGTATCCATGGGATCTGACGACATCCCAGGCTGTGTTCTACATGAACTACAGAATGAATTGGCACCCCACCAAAGTACCATGTTCAGTCATAGCCTCACCTCAGGCTATGTGCCCACTGAATGGCGCACAGTGACAGTTATCCCATTCCACAAAGGGGGAGCCACCACAGACCCCGGAAACTACTGCCCCATTAGCCTAACGAGCCTGGTCTGCAAGGCTATGGAATGTATCATCATGGAACTTATAAACAATGACATTGGTAATCTCCAAACTCAGGACCCCATCCAGTTTGGGTTTGTAAAAGGCAGATCATGTCTACTAAACGTGATAGACTTCTTTAAAGCAGGCACCAAAGCCATAGATGAGGGTAAGGTGGTTCACACAGCCTATCTAGATCTCGCCAAGCCTTTCAACACCATCCCCCCACTCTGGAATTATAGATAAACTCACTAAACTAGGTATAAATCCCTACGTCACAAGATGGGTTGCCAATTGGCTCACTGACAGAACCCAAACTGTGAAAGTAGCAGACTCCAAATCCAACTTCAGACCAGTGACAAGTGGAGTACCACAGGGTTCAGTCCTGGGTCCTCTCCTATTTGTTATCTACTTCTCTGAAGTACAAGCCAACACAGAAGGTCTTTGGCTAATGAAGTTTGCAGATGACTGCAAACTAGGAGCCATAATCAAAACTCCAAAAGATGTGGACATCCTTCAAAAGGGCCTTGCTGAGACAGATGCCTGGTGTCAAAGCCATGGCCTCAAGCTCAATGCCAAAAAGTGCATTGTCATCCCTTTTGGTAAAAACTCAGTACCCATGAACTACCACATAGGCGGTAGTCTACTTAACACTGAAAGTGTGATAAGAGACCTTGGGACACAGGTGGGCAGTAGTCTCTCCTTTGATAATCACATCGCCACAGTAGTCAGGAAATCCTTCTATGTGGCACATCTCATCACAAAAGGTTTCTCATCCAGGAAAAAGGTCATTGTTCCCCTCTACTCGTCACTCATTTGACCCATTATAGAGTACAATGCCCCTTTTGGTATGTACCTCGTAAGACATCTGCAACAACTGGAAAGGCCACAAAAATACCTCACAAAGAGGATTACCGGCCTCAAACAGATGCCCCATGCAGACCGTCTCAAAAAACTGCAGCTTTACTCCGTTGCATATTGCCTACTCAGAGGCGATCTCTGCCTAACACACAAAGCTATGTCAAACCCAGAGCTTTTAGACATGCTCCACTTACAGAAATCCCAATCCCTACAAGCTACACGGTCTAGGGACCTAAACCTTGTCACCACAATAAACAGAACATGCTGGAGGGATAGATTCCTGTCCCAGAGACTTCCCATACTCTGGAACAAACTACCTATCTATATCAAACAAAGCTCCTCATTAGTGCTCTTCAAGAAACATCTTGATGATTGGATGGGAGATAGGAAATTCACCCTGGGAATTACTTCTGTGGCTCTGCTCGACAGTGGCACAGGAAAATAATTTTCTTGGGTGGCGAAAGCCAGGGTACCTTTGGCTAGGCTTATATAGGCCCTAGGGCCAATAGCCTAGTACCTACCTATGAACCTATGAATGATAGTAGGAATGGCAGCAGGACATACTCACGGGCCAATACATAATAACCCCTGGCAGCATGTCATATGGACAAAGCCTGGTATGTAGGTGGAGGACAGAGGCCGGAACACAGGCCCATATGTGAAATAGTGTTGTCATACACTAAGCGAGTTGCTGTTGTTACTGGATAGTCTGCAACATACCCTTAGAAAGGAATATGACGTTAGAAACAGAAATAGATGTAGCCATGCACTGATAGCACTCAACACACACACTGCCAGTGATATATCTGACACAAGACCTGTGTGGTGGACAGACAAAACATAACAGGCACACCTCTGGCCATCAAGTGGATAGGCACACAGCTGAGAGCTATGCAGACAGACTGCAGTCCATGTTAAACTAGTATGTACACACAAACCCTGTAACACTGGTATTATACAATGCATACGACCACACTACTCACACTCTGTTTGTAGTTCTGGAACCTCATACAAATATGTAGCTGGCCTGAGTGTGCAAGTTCTCTTGTAAGAGGTATTGCTACCTGCTGTCTGTAACACTGCTGCCCACACACAGGAAGGATGTCCACCATACAGGAAATGTAAAGGGACTACACCTACATGATGTAGGGATTTATAGTAGTGGGTTGCCATGACAGTGGTAACTGGAAGTACTACACAGCATGCCACGTGCAGGTAGCAAGTGGAGGGCACTTTTTCATGCAGAGGCCATCACCTGATCATGTGCATCACCTACAAAAGCCATGCTGCAATCTATTCCAAGCAGCTCAAGCCATTTACTGGAGAGAGAGAGAGAGAGAGAGAGAGAGAGAGAGAAAGAGAAACCAGATGTACAACCAAAACAGAAACAAAGAAAGCAGGCTAAAGCCATAGCCAATGAGAAAAAAAAACCTCCTACAAGGATACCATCCACAACAGACTTCATTCCCACAACAGATATGTGAAGTATATATATGCATATAACTGACTGTAGTACTTGGTCTATAATACAGGGATAGATGATGTGGAATGATTTATATGTACCATCAGGTGTTGTTGTAATGATGTTCAGCTGAACAACTGCTATGGACAATAGAGTCTGTCCCTGTGGGTAGTGTGTCATACCCGTCAACTGTGCAGAGCAGCACTGACTGATAAGATGGAAGCCATCATAGTGTGTGTTGTGTAATGGAAAGGATGTATATTACTGTGGCCAATAGCTGGTGGTGGAAGTAATGCCATAATGATGGACATGTGGGTTCCAGAGCCCACCACTTGCAAGACACTCAGGTTAACATCTATTGTAGCATGCTGAAAAGCCACAGGTGTGTAATAGGCTACCTGCAATCTGGCCCTATATATACACCCCTAATTTTAGGCTGTGTCCATATGTGGCCCCTGTCTGTGTTGTAGCAAGGCAGAACAGTGCAGCTATGCAGGAAGGAGAGTTAGAGATTGTGGACCTGATGTCTGAATGTACCCTATATATATAGGTATGTATATGTGTACACACACACACACACACACACACACACACACACACACACACACACACACACACACACACACACATATATATATATATATATATATATATATATATATATATGTGTGTGTGTGTGTGTGTATGTCTACAGATATAAAGATACCCATATGTAGATAAATATATATATATATATATATATATATATATATATATATATATATATATATATATATATATATATATATATATATATATATAAACACATATATACAACATAAAATATATCTCCACACACACACACACATATATATATATATATATATATATATATATATATATATATATATATATATGCGAATATCTACATATATAGCGTTGTCACCTCACAGTAAGATGCTGTCAGGTTTGATTCTCAGCTTGAGCGTCTTCTGCGTGGAGACATGCATGAATGGGCGTACCTTCGTTGAAGGTTGTGCTTCAGGCCTGGCAAGCCGGTACATAAAAATCAACTGCCAGTCATTAGCGGACCGGAGTTCCGCTGTGGCGACGCCTAACCGGGAAAAGCCGAAAGACACAAACAAATCTACATATATACAAACACACACATAGGTATGTAAATACATGTCACCTATATTACCACCACAGTGCTGCATGCTATGTGTGAGGGAACAGCACATATAGCAATACACACAGCTATATACAGCTGTAACTATGTGCAGCATAGACGGGTATGTCACATGTGAACCCCTTTTTGGGACCACATTGCCCTTGTCTGTGAAGTAGGGAATGGGAATATGGGGAAGGATTGCAGGAATCAGGTATATCTGGGAATTGGTTCGGGCTGGTAGATACAGAGGCAGCCTACAGGGGTGGTATATGACACATGTGGTGGGTAAACACTCTGGATGGCGTGTGTGTGTTCTGTGATGTGGAAGCCCAATGAGCCCCCATATGGAAACAATTGGAATAAGGCTTCCACCCATTGCTAGTCACAACAGCAGTTCCACAGCCCTGAAGGTGCCTGGCCTGGTGGCTGAGCAGGAGGAGCATGTGGACCCTGTGATTGTGTACTGGGTGCCTCAAGGTGCTGTAGCACATCCCACAAGTTTCGGTGGAGCTCCCTATGGAACAGACCCTGGACATGACCTTGGGTGACAGGATCATGTCTGTGTGTGCCCCGAGGGGGATAACATCCCCTGAGGTGGCTCCACCTGAAGGTAGTGCAGGACCAGTAGATGAGGAGGCCCCAGGGTGGGTCCCACATGTGATGTGGCCTGGTAACATGGCCAGATGAGGTGGGAGTGGTGGTTCTGCTGGCAACTGTTCCTTAAACATGCTATTGTATCACTGTTATAGAACATATGTGGGTTGTAATAGGCCACACAATCCCGGAACATTTCCAACAGCATGCATAGATATCCCCAATAACACAAAACAACAGATGTGCAGCAATCACATAGCAAACAGACCACATGCATACATAGAACCATAGTGGCCCTTACAATGGCATGCAGGTTAAATAGTCTGTAACAAGCCAGCAATGAATGTGCCCCCACATGGAACATGGCTACAAACACAGAGCACAAAGTGTAGTACAATACAATGCATGTCCCAATGGTAGGTAAGCTGTAGCTATACCTACTGAGTTGTGTGAACAGTTTGTTGTCACTGATATGGTAGGGGGGTGACATAGATGTGTATTAAGAACTGTGGTAACCTTGCTGTATGAGTTGCTCAGACCTGTTTCCATCTTTATGTCTTTCAAGCAAGATGTCCCATGGCTGTTTACTAGGGTATTCAGTGGCAGAAAATTGGATCATCTTGAATTTCCTTATACAGCACTATCCGGTTCTGTTCGGTAGGGCTGCCCATGAACAACAGGAGTGTACTGCCCTGTGGAATGATCTAGTCCACAGGGTTAATGATGTCAGCCTGCATAACCCCAATTATGAGCAGGACCGGCATCATTGTTCTGACCTGCTTCACAATGGCCATCAGCGTGCTGCTGCAGTCCAGGGGATCACCTCGCAACAGGGGGGGGTCATGCCATCCATCCCCCTTGACACTTGTTGATGAGCTCCTCGCCAGCCTCATGGCACCTGCCCACCCGCACACCCAACAACTGGCAGAGACCATTGTGGAGGTGGGTGCTACCCACACACTGACTGAGGAGCATGCAGGTAAGGCCACAGGGCACATCAGTAGACCACTGTTGCATATGCATCTGCATCTGTACAGGTAGAGCATGCATATGTGTGATGTCATACATATAGTCTGCTGCATAGTAGTAGTAATAAACAGATGTACTGTTGTTGTACTGTAATGCTGCACCCACCCTGTAGCAATGCCATGGCTGTGGCCACTGACATCACATCTCTCACACTCATGCTGACACACCCTTCCCACCAGTGCACTCACTACAGCAGGGATCCTAAGGATGCCAAGAATGGCGCTATCTGCACACAGTCAGGTTCAGGAACTGTGGCAGATATAACACTGACTCCACAGCAATAGTGATGGCAGTGTGTGAACTCCAAGGGATATGCACATGAGTTGACCTTGCAATCATGCAGAGTCGGGGGACATGTGTAGGGCAGACTGAGCATATACTGGCAAATGCAGATAGTCCATGCTAGTATACCCCTGCCAGGAATAGTGACTGCTGTAGTACACATAACAGTAGGTGCAACAAGCCATCATGATAGGGGCGTGCACACATATGCACCCATGGAGTGTATGCATTGCGGTCAGCATCTGCACACCTAACACATTCTTAGACACTGCATGTGAATGTACAGGACTTATGTCACATATCACACTCATGTACTGTTAATATATTCAAAGATGTGGTCCCATGGCAGATCAAGGAAGAGTACGTCATATCAATAAGGGTATGTACACTACCCATAGCCATGGTAAGGTCTGATGGTTGTCACTGTAATAGTATCGGATGGGTCATACATGCACTGCTGATGTTGAGATCTGTAAAGGAGACATCAGGCATTCACAAATGACATCTGTCTACATATCATCCCAGGTATATGTCGCTCAAACAGGTTACATGTTACATGCAGAACATCCTCAGACATGTACAGTATGGTAATGGGGATGTAATGGTTTTATATAGGTTCAAAGATTCATAGATAGGTATTAGGCTATTTGCCCAAAGGCATTTATAAGCCTAGTCAGAATTGTGTTGGCTTTCGCCACCCCTTTAGATTAGTAACCTGTGCCTCTGTCCAGCACAGCCATTGAAGTGATGCCTGGGATACATTTTCTATTTCCCATCCACTCGTCAAGGTTTCTCTTGAAGAGTGTTAGCGAGGAGCTCTGCCTAATGTAGACTGGAATCTTGTTCCAGAGCATGGGAAGTCTCTGGAACAGGAATCCATCCCTCCAGCACATCCTATTTATTGTTGTGGTGAGGTTTAGATCCCTAGAGCGTGTGGATCGAGGGGATATATTTTTCTTTAGGTGGAGTATGTCCATCAGCTCTGGGTTGGACATGGCCTAGTATGTCAGGCATCGATCACCTCTGAGTAGGCGGTATGCAACCGAGTACAGCTGGTGTTTATTCAGTCGAGTTGCATAGGGCATCTGTTTGAGGCCAGTGATCCTCTTGGTGAGGTACTTCTGTAGTCTTTCCAGCTGTTGCATTGGTCTTGTAAGGTACATCCCAAATGGGGTGTTGTTCTCTATGATGGGTCTGAAGAGTGATGCGTAGAGGGGCACAATGACCTCTTTTGATTTGGATGCAAACCCTTTTGTGATTAGGTGAGCCACATAGAAGGATTTTCTAACCACTTTGACAATGTGATTACCAAAGGAGAGATTATTATCTACTTGGGTCCCCAGATCCCTTATTATGTCTTCCGTATTTAGGGGGCTACCACCTATGTGGTAGTTTGTGGGTACTTTGTTTTTTCCAAAGGGGATGACTAAACCCTTTTTGGCATTTAGCTTGAGGCCATGGTTTTGACACCAGGAGGATGTCTGTGTCATTCAGAGAGTCAATTATAGCCCCTAGTTTGCAGTGATCTGCGAACTAGGTCAGCCATAGACCTCCTGTGCTTGCCTGTACCTGTGAGAAGTAAATGCCGAACAGGAGGGGTCCTAGGACTGAGCCCTGGGAAATGCCACTTGTAACCAGTTTAGAGTCAGAACTAGCTCACGAAACTCTTACCATGTGGGTTCTGTCCGTGAGCCAGTTGGCAACCCATCTTGTGCTGTAGGGGTTTATGTTCAGGCTTGTGAGCTTGTCTATAATACCAGAATGGGGAATGGTGTTGATGGCCTTTGCGAGGTCTAGGTAGGCTGTGTGGACCACCTTTCCCTCATCTATAACCTTGGTAACTGTCTCAAAGAAGTCCACCGGTTTTAGTAGGCATGATCTGCCCTTAACAAAGCCGAACTGGACAGGGTCCAGTGTTTGGAGGTTTCCATTGTCTCTGTTAATGAGATCCATGCTGATGCGCTCCATAGCCTTGCAGACCAAGCTAGTCAGGTTTATAGGGTGATAGTTCCTGGGATCTGTTGTGGCTCCACCTTTGTGGAGCGGAATAACCATTGCTGTGCACCACTCTATGGGCATGTAGCCTGTGGAAAGGCTGAGTTTGAACAGTGTGTTTAGGTGAGGGGTTAGTTCATCTTTGAGCTTGTGTAAGACACAGCCTGGGACACCATCTGGTCCCATTGATGCTGTGTTTTTGGCTTTGGAGAGGGCTGTTTTAACCTGAGTGTCTGTGATTTCAGGGGCACTACATTCTTCTGGTATGGTTATGGGCTCTTTTGGGGATGAAAGGGAGGTGAAGTTTGCACTGACCCTTTCTGCCAGGATGTTGGTGATATCTGTCATTTCAGTGTATTTTGTGTCATTCTGCACTAACTCCAAGCAGATCTAAGAATTGCCACTTAGATTCTTGACACAGATAAAGAATGTCTTGTGGTTATCTTTGGAGTGCTTGGCAATTTTTCTTTCAAAGCTAGCCTTGGTTGATTTTATGAGGGATCATAGTTTCTTGCTGATACGGATCAGGGATGTCTTACTTTCTTGGGATTTTACTCTTTTCTGTACTAGTTTCCTCCTTCTATTGTATAGCTTGTTTATGGCAGGGGTCCACCAGACTGGTTTCCTTTTCTTGGAGGAGTGAGTCTTGTCTTTGCTTGGGATAGCACAATCCATGCATTCTTGTAGGTGCCCATAGAGTGCATTAGTAAAGGATTTTGCAGCTTGGGCAGCATTATCCTTCAGCATGGGGGCTTTGAAACTTTCCACCTCGATCTTAAGTAACGTGAAGTTTGCTTTTGAAAAGTTTGTCACGGTTGTTTTTTGACTGGGGTGGGGGTGGAATATGTATATCCAGAATGATTAGTTTATGGTCAGATCTAACCAGCAAGGGGTTGACCACCGGTGTGGAACACTGGTCGCCCATGTTGGTGATGATCAGGTCCAATATGTTGTCACCTCTGGTGGGGGTGTTGACCAGTTGATACAGGGCATTTGAGTTTATAAATTCTAGGAAATGTTGGGCAAGGGAGTTAGTACCTGGGTAGTTCTCCCAGTTAATGTTTTGGTATTTGAAATCACCCAATATCAGGGTGTTTGGTAGGACGTTTATGTTTCCCAGTGTTTCCAGAAATGAGGAATGGAGGTCCTGGGACATGGTGGGTGATCTGTAGCAAGCTACAATTTGAATTGCAGTTTTGCCCATTGTTAGTTGCACGTGGATGATCTCTGAAGCATCGTGCTGTGCCACTAACCTGGAGGTGTGGGTATCCTTGATGAATATGGATATGCCCTTGCCTTTTGTATTTCGGTCCATTTTTGTGGCCGATGTATGGTATAAGTTGTAGTCTGGTAGTGCTGGGGCACTTTCTGGAGCCTTAAACCAGGCTTCTGTTACTGCATATGTATTGATTTTCTCCATACAGAGGAGTGCCTCGAGTGCATGCATTTTGAGGTTTAGACTTCTGGCATTGAGCAGCATTACCCTCAGTTTTTTGTTACTTGTGCTATTTATGGCGGTGGGTTTGTCTTTTGAGCCTTGCCTAAAAAAGGCACTATGGGGGTGGCAAGAGCCTTGGCCAGTATTCAACAGCCTAAGAGTGACAAATGCAAGCCATCTCTAACAAAGCAGCGTGGGTTGTCGAGCATGTCATCCCAGGCTGACAGACACTGAATCCCCTTTGAATGACACCAGAAGCTTAGCCAATTTTTGAAACTGATAATTTTTTTCTTTATACCTTGGTATCATTCTTGGTGAGGGCAGGATGCTACTCAGGGTCAGGGTCATACCGGCCTGGGCTACATGATCAGAGAGCTCCTCCATGTCTCTTTTCATGTAGTCCTGGGAGGTACAGCTCAGGTCATTCACACCAACATGGACAATGACAGAGTCACATTTGTACTTGTTCTGGAGTGACCTGAGTGCTTGTCTTATGTGGTGGATCCTGGCACATGACAGGCAGCTAACAGTAACTTTCTCCTTGTCCAGCCTAGTGAGTGGGACATCAGTGTGCCTGACTATAGAGTCACCTATTACTAGTGTGCTGGGTATGTTATTTTGCCTTAAGGGCTGTAATTGTGTGGCACACTGGTTTGTGAATTATATGTTTCATGGTTTGTGTTGGGGGATGGAGGTTGCTTGGGTGTCTGCTTTGGAGGGGTCTGTTGCTTTTGCAGATTTTTATTTAGAGCCTCCGAGTATGTTTTTGTGTATTTATATGTGTTTTTTGACAGTGCTGCTTTCATAGGTCTATGTGAGACTGGTGGTGTGATGCAAGTAGTTCCCTTCTCCTTTTGAATGTCTGGTCCAGTCTTGGGTTGAGAGAGCTGAGCCTCCAGTTTGGCTGTATAATTGCATCTCTCACATATATTAGTGTTTGGTGGTAGGAGGAGAGGGTTGTCTGTGTATATGAGGCAGTTGTAATAGTTCCTCAAAATGCCTAGATTCACCAGTTGGACTGGAGAGTACACCTGAAACTGCCCTTTGAACATGCCTGGATAGGTACAGTGAACTGTTTTACTGATTGGCTATTAAAGTCGAACAGAGAGCCTTGTCCTTCTCCACAGTATAAGGGGGTCTAGTGTTAAGGTTTATTAGTGCTTCCTATGAGTTTTGAGCAGTGCCAGGCTAAGAAGGGAATGGTTAAGGGGGTCTAGTGTTAAGGTTTATTAGTGCTTCCTATGAGTTTTGAGCAGTGCCAGGCTAAGAAGGGAATGGTTAAGGGGGTCTAGTGTTAAGGTTTATTAGTGCTTCCTATGAGTTTTGAGCAGTGCCAGGCTAAGAAGGGAATGGTTAAGGGGGTCTAGTGTTAAGGTTTATTAGTGCTTCCTATGAGTTTTGAGCAAGTGCCAGGCTAAGAAGGGAATGGTTTGAGTGCTTAAGTTGAACGTTTCTCTAGTTCCAAGTGAGAAATTCAAGAGTAGACTTTGTGGAGCCAGGAATAGTTATACCCTAGCTAACCATCACTGCCCAATGCACAAAACCTCACAAATGCGGGTTTTATAGCAGGGAAATTAAAGAGATAGAAATTAGCCTAAAATGGCAAGTAAACTACTAATTTCTGTACAGAAACCACTCCTCCAGGGATACATAGGCTGCTCAAAACTCCCCTCTCTTACAGGTGAACAGAGAAACTTCCTTCTATCTAAGTAAGGTATGGGCAAACACAGAAACTTGTAACACAGCCCTGAATTCAGCACTAACCTAATAACTGGACTATACTAGCTTAGAAAGGTGAGAAAACAAGTATATTTTTTGTTTTTTTTTCTTTCAGAAAATAAAGTAGATACAATAAAAAAAACACTTTAAATGCACAGAAATGGCTATTACACTTGAGTATGTAGCTTACAACAGTTAAACAGCTAATTTAAACACAAAAACAACTTTGTTAAAGTGCAGGCAGTAAAATAAGTACAATATGTAGCTGAACCAAGCTTTTTAAATCACAGAAACTCTAAAAAAATCTGTGTTTTAGGTGGAATTAGCTAAAGTCAGCAAGAAAATGCAGACAAATGATAATCACTCCAAAGTGTGACATACCATCATATACACATTAACAGACACATAACAGGCAGACACACATCCGAGAGACCTGGGCCTATCGGTGCTAACTAACCTGTCAATGCGTCCAATGTGTTACAGGTAGGTTGCACACAGCACATGCATAACTGGGCTGGATTGTGGTATCAGTTACCTGTATGGTTGATGGTGACAGTGGTCCCCATACAGTGGTACATGGGACATATACCGGGTGTACCATGCTGTAATTACAATGTACACAGCACCCACATCCCACAGTGGATATTGTACTAACTGGAACCCATGATGACACTCTGACATACCCACTATCACACATTGCCCACGACTGCAATATAACCCATTGTACATTCCAACAGTAGTACTACAGGGATATGCATCTAATACACATGCCACAGGCAAAGTAGGGTGCTGCATTGTCATGCCTCACCTATGGGCAGCAACAACAACATCCATACTAATGTGGCAATGCGTATTGTACTATGAGTATGTAGCCTCAGAATGCTGTACCCTACAGATATACAGACATGCACACATACACACACTTGCCAGAACTCAAAGGATGTCTCATGCCTATCCACCCATTTGTACAACACTGTTGTGCTGGTACTGCAAGGCTCATGTAGCCATTAGGGAGCGGAGCATAACAGGGTACATGTAATGTCCGATACAGCAGCAGCCACATATAACTATGGCAATGGGTGTTGTGGTGGGTGTGAAGGCCCCCATGGTATTCCCAACTACAGGTTTACTAACACACAGACACTGCTAGCCTCAGTAATGCACATGTACACATTTGTCAGTACTGGAGTGCATCGCTACAGGTGGTCATATGTGTGTACCTGGCTATTGTCCATGGAGAGATGGGTTGTGTAGGGGATGTGTGTACAGTGGTATCCTGCCACCTGCCATGTGCCAGCAGGCAGTCAATCGACAGACACCACTGTGGTGACACTCAGGGTGAAAGTGAAATGCATCAGCCGATCCTCTGGGTGTCTCCTGCAAATGGCCACTGAGGTGATCCAGTTAACAGGTATGCAACATGTATTACAAGACATGGTTATTGTCTGTGATGGGGACTTGCACCCAAGCATGTTCTGTTGACTATGGTAGTGTAGTGGAAGTACATGTGACATGTGATGTGTACAGGGTGTTTTCTCCTATATGTGCCAGTTATAACACAGCTGGGCAGACATGTCAGTGTCAGTCAAGCATAGGTTGTCTGTACGTATCCATGCTGGATACCTGCCATCTGCACATCTGTACAGGGACTGATGGGCATCATCTTGGCAATTAGCTATGCAGTAGGATGAATGTGTCAACAGATAGACATCTGACACCAATATGTATGCCATTACTACATGTTGGAGGCCCTCACTGATGTCTGCTGTACAGACAGTTGTCTACAGTTACTTTCTACATGTAAGATCATTATCCAGTAGGGCATATATATACTGTGACACAGCTCACACACCAGCAACACGACAATGAGGCCTCAGAGTCCAACTATGCCTGCAGGTGTTCTTGTTGTCAGTACTACATTTAGCAATCTACTCTTGCCTGAAAAAGCACTGTCAACAGTAGTACTGCCATGATATACTACATGCCAGTGTGACAGCATGTAACCTGGGTTACTACCCTTGTATGTAACACATTCACATAGATAATAGTGCTGTACAGGTCTTATATATGTAGGTGTCCAAGACATGACAATCACACCCCTTGCTAATGCAATGACAGCACATAGATACATGTATTGTACATGGCATTACATACACTTATTACAGATGTCATTACACTGCTATGTTATCAGACTGGGATGTGAGCACTGGTTACCAGGGTGAAGCCATGCTTAGTAGGTGTTAGCATTGCTGCAATATAACAGCTAAGCAGATTTGTGCACTGGTAAGCAAAGCCTACATGGCGTAAGCACCCGTATGCTTAACCATAGCTTAGCACTGCTTAGCTTCACGCAAACCCATGCAAACATGCTCAAAGCTGCTCAAAACTCCCTTAACCACTCTGTATCCAACAGCCCTTGTTCTGCCCAGCAACAAAATACACAGCCCTTGCAGGTCTTGAACCCAGCATCCTGTACACTATAGTCACAACAGTTAACCACTACGCCATGACAACTGGGTAGACAGTTGTTTTCCCAATATATCTGTCACTACACATATTGAGTAGTAATGAACAATTGCTTTGACTTCCACAATTGTGTAGTACTTGTTATTGATATTACTGTTGCATCACATATGTTGTTATATCTAAATATACACATATCAGATACATACGGTGAGATACATCTGGGAAGGTATACACAACTGTGATGTTTACACATGACAGGAATATGGATATATATATATATATATATATATATATATATATATATATATATAAAGTAGATATATGTCTACATGTACATACACATATATATTCATACATATGTATGCCTACACATCTGTATAGTGCATCATATATATGGCCATTTCAGATCTATGTGTGTGTGTATATATATATATATATATATATATATATATATATATATATATATATATATCTATATATATATATATATATATATATATATATATATATATATATATATATATATATATATATATATATATATATATGCACATCCTATGTGTACAGATATACCTATTTATGTCAATATATATGTAGATATCCATAACTATATTTCCATATATATCTATATATCTGTATATGTGTAGACATATATTGCTGTGTATATGTATATATTTGAGTTTTATATATGTATATATATATATATATATATATATATATATATATATATATGTAGATATGTGTATATATCTATATAGATATATGGTTTTACATATATATATATATATATATATATATATATATATATATATATATATATATATATATATATATATATATATATATATATATATATATATATATATATATATATGTTTACCATATGTCCAGAACATGGATTGGAGTCCTACCTCAGCACCCATAGTCCCAACCTCTTAGTGCAAGGGAATGTCATGTATGTATTGCAGGTATATATGTAAACTGTTGCTACTGTAACAGGGGTTGTCTTAAAGGACATGTGTGTGGGAGGTCACATTTGCTTTTGACATGTACACCATTGGCTACTGACAGGCATCCTAAGGTCATCATAGTACAGTACCACTGCTAGCACAGTAATGATCCTTTGAACTACAGCATAGATATGACCATTATATGTGGACAGTCTGGCACTCTGTAGTCAGTCCAGAGGTGTAAACAGATCCCCTTCATGCGAGACATGTGGACCATACCTCACAATGTGGATGTTAGCAGCCATGTACATGGGTATATCATGTAAATACTGGACTGCATATGCCCACACAGTTTATGCATTCACACACACCAGTCTGTCCTGACACATTATACCTGGTGGTGCAGAGGTCACATGGCCACATACTACCCAGTAGTTAGTGACATACATCTGCACAGAATTCCACTGCTTTGTCAGAAATACACAACAGTAATGGTGGCCTGTCAGCAGAATGTCTTGCAAATAACTGGACATAACAGCACACTGGGCAATTACACTAAGCTGCTAGGCATGTCACAAAGCACTGTGCAAACTACAGGCAGACTGCCATAACACTGGACTGCATTTTGTATGAGGGAATACACATGTATCTGCAAATATAGCAGGCTCTACCTGCATGACACAGCACAGAGTAACAGACATCTGTGAGAAAGTGCATACCCACAACCAATGTGAACACAGCCACATATGGTATGCAAGCTTAATATGACACTATATAGACTGTCCGCTAAACACCATCCTCATATGTGCCACTCACACACTAATCCTACATACACTGGGTCATGACACAGTGTGGTCTGATGCCTGTCTGTGGTAGGGACAAGTGTGTGTCTGGCCCTACAGATATGTGAGCCAATAGGGTAACATACACTGTAGCAGCTTGTAACACCAGATAGAACAGGGCCAAGAACAATGGCATCTACCACAGTCTGTGCACAGCCCAAGGTACATATGCACAATACACATACTGTTGACAATCACCATAAGTACACAGACCCCAGGACTGTACACACAACCACAGAATGCCCAGATTATGTCCTCAGAAATAACCCCTACTATACATAACATGTCTAGCAGTCTGATACCTGACTTTCTTGTTATCAGGTATGATGTCAATAAATAATGGTGTACAGAACATATGCACCTCTTACTGCATGACCTATGTACAAAGGTTGATAGACTTGTGGCTGGAGCCACAAACACTGGGTTAATATTGGCATGTTGCTGTGATATCCTCATATATTTACTGTTGTAACAGGGTTTGTTGTGATATATGTCCTATGAGAGATATGAAGTCAGTAAGTCTCATGGCTGTCACCATGTACTGACTGCAATCCTCAGACTATGCTTCTGCAGTTCTAAGATAGGTGTTTTGTGAGTAACACAAGAAACATAAGGCTCCACACACTGCCCAGTCTGCAGATAACCATACAGATGGAGTTTCCTCAAACACATCACACTGTCATGACAGGTCTTAAATCATGTAGACCAGCCATATCCACACATACCCTGTTAAATTGACATTACTCCAAACGCAAAAGTGCAACACTTACATTCTGTAGTCAAGTCAGGCACATCCCCCTCCTGTCTGTTGGCCTGTTTTCACAGTGTAAGTTGTTAGAGGTAAATCCCAATACCATCTGTGATGTTGTTTGCCAAACACCAAATTGGGGCCCTGCACACAGTGAATGAAAAGACCCAACACCCACACAATGTTCCTGGATATTGAAATGTGTTTCCATGCAATTGGCTATGGGGATGTTACCACAGCTGTTCCACATGCAATCAGCTAGAGGGGGACTGCAATTCATGCAGAGGCCATCAGCTGATCATGAGCATCACTTACAAAACAGAAGTTGCTGCCTAAGCAAAGCAGGTGTACTTCAACACATCCACCATAGAAGGAGTGATAGAGACAGACAGAGACAAAGTAAGTCAGGGAGGGAGTGGGAGAGTAAAACCTAAGCATGTTTGTGTCACACACCTACCAGT
Organism: Protopterus annectens; assembly: GCF_019279795.1. Taxonomy (NCBI): domain Eukaryota; kingdom Metazoa; phylum Chordata; order Ceratodontiformes; family Protopteridae; genus Protopterus; species Protopterus annectens. The sequence goes on from NC_056729.1 coordinate 1,757,511,607, forward strand.
ACAGGCTTTCAAACCCATGACTGACTATGTATTACTAGCAAACGTCTATGCAGTTTTTGCATGCGCCACATAGCTTACATGCTGGGGAACTGTCCAAAGGTATATCTGATGGTGAGTGACATCTGCAACAGTGATATAGTAGCGATAAAGTAGGTGTAGTACACGTGCCTGCCCACAGGAACAGGTGCCAACGTCAACACAGCCACACTCTCTCAGGTACTCACACACATTGACACAGTTAGCAGGGTCAGAAATAGACTTCCTAACTAGCTAGTTTGCCACAATACAGTAATGCACAGGTATCACATGCACCACAGGGGTTATTCGGATGATATATGGGCAAAGAGTATGTGAAGGTGTTTGACATCAGACAGCATGCTTCAGTAGGCCAATGGGAGTTTTAGTTAGTGTGAGTGTGGTCAAAAGCATCATACTCCACACACACATACACAGGGTGCCAGTACTGACATGCATGGGTGCATTGCTTCACAGGTGTGCAGGGGTTGACTGTGCCAGAAGGGTGTACAAGGCTAGGTAAAGGGTATACCTTGCCATCAGGCCACATGACAATGGACTACAGTGTGGCTCAGGGGTGTAGTGTCTGGATTGGCCCATACAGATGGGTATTATATGCGCCATCCAGTCACCTGGGTTACTATTGTGTGTGGCCAGTGCTGTGCAATGCTTGCCATGTATGTGTTCTATAGTCCATGACATAGACGGGGTCTGGGATGTGCACACATCCCACATGCATGTTCAGTGACATGTGGAACTGTACCTGGGGTATCTGGCCCTTGCTGTGTAGACAGATTGCTATCATCAGATGTGCCAGTCCTGGCCTCATGTGGTGGGAACTGGTAATGGACACCAGGTTGACCCTGCACCTACATTGATAGCATGATACAAGTATTCTCTGGTGTCAGTGGCATCTGTCCATAGAGGGCATGTGTTTAAGGCATGGTATGTTCTTTGTGGGTCACATTTGATGGCACCACAGTTGTTGCAGGCGTCCTGTGGGGAATATAGTGAAGGCACACTGTCTGCAATTATGTACCTATTGTAGTGAAGGGACAGGGTCCCATGCCCTCTGTAGTGCACTGCAATCACACCATGGTTACTATCTGTGGGCAATATGCAGGGTACTACCAACAAAGCGGTTGTTGCCTAATCAAGTGTGTTTGTGTATGAGTCATGGGTTGGGAGTGTTCTCTGGGTAATATAAAGGTTACTTAATTTGTTTGCCAGGCCTTGATGTCACATGTAGGGGTATGGATTGGCACCCCAGCCTCTCAGCTATTTGACATCTATTATCCTTGTAAGGTGGACATTGTGACATATGATAGGCCCACCATATAAGGAATTTGCAAAACCCACTCCACAATGAGTCCAGTTGTTAGACACTCACAGCCACCTCCACACAGGATACGAATGACACACACACACACACACACACACACACACACACACACACACACACACACACACACACACACACACACACACACACACACACAGTTGCCATATCTGGGATTAGAACTCCTACCTAAATAGTTTATTACACTACAGCATTATGCAGTTATAGGACACGCCATTGAGATTAAAGGACTACTCCTTCCCCAAAGGTGTATTTCAAGGTGAATGACATCAGCAGACTTACCAAAGAAGGGCAATGGAGGTTGTAGTGACTGTGAATGGTCTCAAAAGAATTGCTCCATACACAGACAAACAAACATCCACACTTGCCATGTCTGAGAATAGAACTCCTACATAACTAGTTTATCACACTACAGCATTACGCAGTTATAGGATGCGCCACGGAGATTACTGGACTACTCCTTCCCCAAAGGTGTATTTCACTGGGAATGACATCAGCAGGCTTGCCAAAAAAGGGCAATGGGGTTGTAGTGACCGTGAATGGCATCAAAAGCATTGTTTTCTACACAGACAGCCAAACAGCCACACTTGCCTTGTCTGGGAATAGAACTCCTATCGAACTGTTATATCACACTACAGCATTATGCTGTTATAGGATGCACTACAGAGATTATTGGACTGCTCCTTCCCCAAAGGTGTATTTCACTGGGAATGACCTCAGAAGGCTTGTCAAAGAAGGGCAATGAGGTTGTAGTGACTGTGAATGGCCTCAAAAGCATTGCTTCCTACACAGACACACACACAAACATCCACACGTGCGATGTCTCGGAATAGAACTCCTACCGAACTATTACATCACACTACTGCATTATGCTGCTCTAGAACACACCATGGAGATTACTGGACTACTCATTCCTTAAAAGTGTATTTCAAAATGAATGCCATCAGCAGGCTTGTCAAAGAAGGGCAATGGAGGTTGTATTGACTGTGAATGGCCTCAAAAGCATTGCTCCCTACACAGACAAACAAACACCCACACTTGCCATGTCAGGGAGTAGAACCCCTACCAAATTAGTTTATCACATTACAGCATTACACAGTTATAGGATGCACCACTGAGATTACTGGAGTATTTGTTCCCCAGAGATGTATTTCAAGGTGAATGACATCAGCAGGCTTGCCAAAAAAGGGCAATGGAGGTTTTAGTGACTGTGAATGCTCCCTACACAAGCAAACAAACACACACATCCACACTTGCCATGTCTGGGAATAGAACTCCTACCTAACTACCTTATCACACTACAGCATTGCACAGTTATTGGATGAACCACAGAGATTGCAGGAATGCTTTTTCCCCAAAGGTGTATTTCAGAGTGAATGACATCAGCAGGCTTGCCAAAGTAGGGCATTTGAATTGTAGTGAGTGCAACTAGCCTAAAAAGCATTTTTCCCTACACAAATACACAAACAGTTGCCACATCTGGGATTAGAACTCCTACGTAGCTCGTTTATCACACTACAGCATTACTCAGTTATAGAACATGCCACAGTGATTCCTGAGCTACTCCTTCCCCAAAGGTGTATTTCAAAGTGACTGACATCAGCAGACTTGCCAAAGTAGGGCATTTGAATTGTAGTGAGTGTGACTAGCCTAAACAGCATTGATCCCTACACAGACAAATACATGCACATCCACAGTTGCCACATCTGGTACTAGAACTCCTACCTAACTAATTTATCACACTACAGCATTACACAGTTATAGGACGCATCAGAGATATTACTGGGCTATCCCTTCCCCAAAGGTGTATTTCAAAGTGACTGACATCAGTAGGCTTGCCATAGTAGGGCAATGGGAAGGGCAGTGTGTGTGCATGGGCCATAACCCATTCATCTAGAGGTAGACACACCACACTCGGGCACACACAGGTTTATATTCCGCAGGTACGTGTATACAACTGCCAGATAACTACTGCCTTGTACAGTCATGTTGCACAGTTAGCACTAGCACCACAGAGTCTATAATGCTGAGGGATTCCAGAGGCTAATTTCTACCGTGGGTGACATTTACACATCATGTGGTTGTAGCCATTTGGCTGTGTGCTGGGTGGGACAGGCCTCATGATGGAAGGCTGTTTGTCACTGTCACTCTCTCCCACACATCTATGTATGTATACTTTTGGCATATTATAGTGTGTTGTCCTTGGATATACGTGTGTATTCCTATCCAATGTGTGTGCAAAGCATGACTGGTGCATACTGAGGAGTGTTTGCACTAACATCTGCAACTGTCAGATATGTATGGTCCACTGTTGTTGCCAGACATGGACTTCATTTCTTTAAGTGTGTGAGCATGCCCAGTATGATCTTTCAGTATTTTGTTGTCTGACATTGCCTTCATTTCTCTAAGTGTGGGAGCATTCCCAGTATGCCCATTCTGTATTGAATGTGTGGATCCATTCCAAGTAGATTGTACTCCAGTGAAGACTTTTGTGTTCTACACCTGCAGCTAGCAAACTGTTTCTGTAGGATATCTGTAGATCAGTTGACAATATGGTATCAAACTGGGCAAGGGATAGTGCATACTGTAGGTAAATGCGTCTGTGCTGCTTCTGCTACATGGTCCTGGTGTTCGCAGAGATATTCAGACATGTGCACTGTTTTACACTGTCAGGGTTTATATCATCAAATACTGACAGGTAGACATTTTTGCTCGGAGTGATGTCCTGTGGAACACAGGGTGAATGCAGCTGTGTCCAGTATTGTGGTCAAATGCCTACATATTCCTGGAAACTAATGCCATTCTGGAGGGGGAGCTGCAGACACTTGCTGCTGGGTCTGTGTATCCAGTTCAGCACCTTGGTACAGTGGTGGCAGAGGATCCCATACTTGCACATCCATCAACGTGACAGTATGGCCTTATCTTGCTGTGGCAATACCTCACAACTGTACAGATTCACACAGGTTACCCAGAGGCATGGGTCATAAGTCAGGACATTATCCCTATTGTGGTTTATGAGCTGGTTTGTAGCCACCCATTCTTGTGTTTGCAGCCAGGGATAGTATGTGCACATGGCTGTGTTTTGGACTTCACACATTCCATGCTGCCCATGCTCCCATCCCACCCCACCCCCTCTATTATGCTATCCTCTTCCATACATTATGCAAACATTATCTGATAAGTTCCCTATAGTTATCACTTCATCCCACTAGTAATTTGGTGTTGGTCCACAGTTCATGCAGTAGGCCATGGTGGACATGTCACTGTGTTTTGTCCACATGGCCTTGCATATGGGTTCTGTGGACTGTGTTATGTTGCTATTTGGGAGTCCATGACATAACATACAATGGCAGTATGGGTGAGACACAGGCTTTTGCCCGAGGACTGTAGGCCATTTGCTAGTGATGCAAGCTGTTGCATTCTGTCAGTCCTACAGTCCCAGACTGCCATACAGTATATTCCCTGGGGTGAAAGGGTAGGTGTACTAGGCATTCATGCCAATACTTTCTGTCAGTATTGATCAAGTGGTGTGGATGCTAGCAGGGTGCTGCTTACAGCTAGGGGCATACCTGCATGGGACACCTGCACTGCATTATGCATTCTTTCGCTATTGCCATACACAGGTGGGGGTCATATTGTACCCATTGCCAACAGCAGGGATAAGATTGGAGAGGTACCTGTGGGTGGTGGTTGGGTGAGCTGGATGCATGTGTGCTATGGACACTACTTGCATCTGACTCATAGATATGCATGGGGCATTCCACTTATTCTGGCTTGTGCAGGGACATTAGCTGGTCCTCAATACACCATTCCTATGACCTTTGTGATCTGCAAGTGTTTGGCCAGGCGACATTGGTATTCCCTACTACAAGCCCAGATAATGTGCTGCAAACCTGTATGTACAATTCCAAGGGTGTGTCCATTTAACAGTTACACATTATACATTGTCTGTCTGGGGTACTTGCCCCTGTGTACTGCTTGTATATCTGGCCCAACAGTCATGCCTTGTCCATCTTTCAGATGGTGACACATATTTCCTCCATACACTTACAATGGCTTACTGCTAGAATGTGTTATACTGGGGAGCATTGTGTTTGGCACTGCAGTTGTGAGGACTTGGCCCTGTCATCGGCATTACTGGGTAATAGCCACCAGGACAAACCTCACCATGCATACATACTGACCACTCTCACACAATATGAAACACACACCAACCTAACACACACATAGCTGCATATTGTACAAATGCTACAATCTATCCTGCTACCTTGGCCACCTCAGGTAATCTGTGCTCCACTGGTATTATACCTATGCATACATGTTACTACATTTCTACATAGGATTGGGGGGCACATCTGACTGTTACTACGTGTCTATATCATATTGGGGGCACAATGAACTGTTAGTACATGTCTACATCAGATTGGGGGGCACACCAGACTGTTACTACATTTCTACATAGGATTGGGGGGGTGCACACCTGACTGTTACTATGTGTCTACATAGGCATGGAGGCACACCTGGCTGTTACTACATGTCTACATCGGATTGGGGGTGGTACACCAGACTGTTACTACATTTCTACATAGGATTGGGGGCACACCTGACTGCTTCTAGATTTCTACACAGGATTAGGGGGGCGCACCTGACTGTTTCTACATTTCTACATAGGACTGGGGGGGCCACACCTGACACTTGTACACATTTGCTATGGCTGTACTCGTATGTCAGGTACTCCATTTCATTCTGTATTGTAACCTATCATGCTGACTAGAGGCATATCAGTGTACTACAGGTCTTAGGTTTGATTGACCTACATATCAATTTCTGACTTCTAACCCTTCAAAACTGACATCCCACTGCCTGACATATTGTAGTCTGTCTGTGTAGGCCTGGAGGGGGGATGTTCTCCATAGCCATTAATCAGAGGCCATAGCACAGCCTTTGTTTGTGTTTGTCTACACCTGTCCTGCTGGCTGAGACTGTTGTTGGGTATGTGAGCCACCCTGACTGGCATATGTGTGTCATATGGACACACGTGGCCCAGCACATTTCCTGCAGTGGGGTTTGTCACCATGTGTAGTACTGGCTACTATGGTGACACCAGTATTTGTTACAGATCTCATGCTGCCACTGTAGGTGTCTACTATCTGCTGGCATCATATTTACCCATCTGATTCCCTTGCATGCTCACATCCATACAATAGATACAAGTAACAACACATACTACTCCATTTGGCATTTGTTAGGAAGAGTGACTTACTCTGTGGCTGTGCCAGTATTTAGGATGGTGCTGGAGTGCTGCCTATGTCAGATGCACATAGTACACTTCCTATACATGGTTGAGCACAGGTAGTGTCATGTTTGTCATCCCTTTTACTGTATGTGTGAGTCAGAGAGAGATGTCATTCCCTGGGTCCCTACTGTGTCAGTGTATGTGCTATGCATTGCCTCTTTGCCAAGGCCAGGGCATACTGGACATGCCTCCTTCTGCCTACTGGGGCAGGCTCAGGTTGTTCCTTCTCCGAGTCACTGTGTGCCTGTGGACACCTTGGTAATGGTGGGGAGGCTGTGTGGCCCTGCCCAATGCTGTTCCTGCTGCAGCTGTTTCCACAAGATCATTTGTGTAGCATGGCACATACAATGACAATTTGAGTACATGTAGTTGGTGCAAGGCTCCACCGGATGTGTCCAGGGACCGGAACCATGACTTGAGCATCCCAAACACACAATCTATTATGATTCTGGTCTGTGCGTGTGCCTCATTATGGAGTTCTTGTTCAGGTGTGTGTACATTTCTGATGGGTGTCATCAGCCATGGTTCTAGTGCGTAACCAGCATCCCCCACTCGGTGACCGTTAGGGATGTCCCCATTGGCAAATCTCTGGTACAGCTGCGTCAGATGCCAGATGTGGGAGTCGTGATAGCTTCCAAGGCAGCCAGCACAGACATTCATTATAATGACCTGGGCATCATACACGACCTGGCAGTTGATGGAGGGGAAGCCATTGTGGTTGCTGTAGACTCTACCCTGCTCAACAGGTGATGCTTTGATGCATATGTGCGTGCAGTCTATAGCACCCACTACCTCAGGGTATTCTGCTATTTGGTGGAAGAGACGCATATTGCTGGCCAATGCCTCCAAGAACTGGTGGAGTACCCTGGATGCTGATGCCTGTGAGATCCCCATGATATCCCCAGTTGGCTAGTATTCTTAGGCCTACACATACCTTGGTATCCACTGGGATGCGTTCCCCTCTGGTAGTTCTGTGTGTCTGGCATGGCTGGCACAGCTCAATGATTTGCTGTAGGAGGTCCCTGTCCACCCTATAGCGCTCCACTATCTCCAGCTCATGTAGCCCCTGGTAGGTTACCCTGGGTCTCTACACTCTTCCCCGTCTCCTCACTGTGGGTTGGTCGACACCATTCTCATCCTCACCACCCTCAGCCTCTTCCACATGTTGATGTATGATAGCTACTGCAGCCCGTATCATTTTGTTGTTTTTGTTTGTTAAAATTTCCCCGCTTGTATACACCAGTGGTGTAGAGTATGTGGGAAAAAACAGAGGGAAATGTGTTTGCATAGTTTATAGTAGTCTGCTGTGCTGGGCTGGGCTGCTGCCTGTGTAATTGGCTGATTCTGATACATTTCACCTGCTAGCTATGCTAGTTCTCCTTGATTACCTTCCTACTGCTGTTTTCCCTTCCCATTGCCTTCCTGTTTAAGCCTGGGGGTGCGCCGTGCAAACACAGTGCTCAAATGTGCACAGAGCTGCTATTTCCTGGTTTACTTTTTTTTTCCTTTAAAACCCGGTGAGCGGCACGCACACCTGCTTAGGCAATGTAAAGTGTGCTAGGCAGCCTCAGACACACCCCCTTGCTAAGCTAAGCTAAGGGCAAATCCAAGCCACAGGGCTCCAATCCGCTTACTGTATGCCTGACACACTCCATATGATGTCAGCTAACTCTTAGGCTTGCACCAAGCTATTCCTGTTCTTACACTGTTGGGTGCTGACTAGCATTGAGGGGGGATCTGGTATTCAGTATCATTCCTCTCATTTGCATAGGATTGCCTGCTAATGCATAGTTACAGGTCCCACACTTAGCCTCCCCCCTTAGCAACTACTATTCACTGGCCATGTCGTCTTCTGCCTGCCATTGAGTATAATGGCAAAACAGGGATGTTAGTTCGAATGCTTATTTCCGGTTATTTTTATATTTTCGGCACGATCTTGCTTGCGTGCCGCTGCCCTACACTTAAACAGCTGAAATCTGCTAAAAAAAGTTCTTTTTTTATTTTTTGAAACTGTTTTCCATGCCAGTGGCCATATATTTGGCCATTGGCACACTTTACATGTTATATACACTCTTTATTTGGAGCTGTCCTGGCTCCGTTTTGTAGTTTGCAGAAATGTACTCAGTTACTAACAGAGTACACTTTCTGCAGATTACACTTGTCCTGCATGGCCTGCTGCCAGCTTCCTGGATCTCAAATTCACCTCATTTGCATGGTTTTCACCTGCAAATGGGGTAATTTGCATACAGGGGTTGCGTCCATGCAGGAATAGTGCAGGAGTGCTCGTGCACGCCCCTGCAGCTTATTCCTGGATTGAACGGTGGACATATTGCCTCCTGGAGCTCATGCACTGTTCCTGCACACCGTGCAGGGCTTGCTGAATCTGGGGGATTGTCACCTTTAATTTCTGCTTTGGCATAGTTTTTTATGCGACATGACTATTCTTTAATCTTATTATTTAATGTTCTTTAGAACTGCTAAACTAATAATTTCTCAACTTAAATTCATAAACTGATCATGATTTTGAACATCTCTGTGGCACACAATTGAAAAGTATTTGTCTTGGTCTTGGTTTACAGTTCATTATTTCTATTGTCTAAGTTAAAATCAACTATTAAAGCTGGTACGCATTACATATCATCTAACATGGTTGTTTTTATTAGAAACCAAGGCAAGTGCCATTGTAAAACGGTGTGTGTCACAACCATGGTGGTTGGCCCAGGGATTCCTGGCAATGTGTCCTGTGCAGAAATGTCAGATAAACATTATTACATCATGCTGGAAATGTACCTTCCTTGTTATATGTCATTTCAAGGTGATACACACACCCAAAGTAATCGTGGTACCACACACAGTGCTTGTTATTCTTGTTATATGGTGTGTTATAATGCCAGGAATAGTCCAGAATAGATCAAGTCACCTATAACAAAAAATAAAATGAAAACCTTGTTGAAATCTCTGCTCTGTGTGCCCATGTCTATATTATTTGTAAAGTCTTTTTGCAAGATTCTTACAAGGTCTCACTTTCTTATTGTAGTTTTCTAAGAAAAAGATTAACTGCCTCCCTGGAGACACACATTTTGTGTATATGCATTACATGACTCAAAAATGAATTAAATTGGTATAGTTTGTAAAGCTGCTCATATGAATTGCATTAAAAAAAAATTATGTGTGTGTGTGTGTGTACGCTGTTCAGGAATGTAAATTGTGTTGCGTCGTAGTGTAGAGCCCAGGATAGGAGATGAAATATTGCTTCTGTGTTTATTCTCAGTGGAATTGCGAGTCAGTGATTCCCACATATCAGGTTGTTGTACCTTTCCTGGTTATATCATTTTCAAAGACATAGTCAGTGTTCAATTATTCATGTGCTTTAACTGTAACTACACTGTCTGCTGGGAATAGACTAGGAAGCAGGACAGACACAGTATTAAAAAGTGAAGCTGATAAACAAGGGCTTTTTTGCTTTTTTTGCTGAAACGCTGAATACAGTTATATCTCATTTTCTCTGCCATACAAAATCAATGAAGAATTTCTAATGTGTGGGTTGCAGGCTGATAACTGCAGAAAACACAAACGTGGATAGACAAGATTATTTATTTTATTTCAGCTACTCCCCCTGCCCCCCAGTTTTCATTAGCAAGTAGAGCTTTACCTTGTCGACCCTCATTTCTAATGTTTCTCATTTTTTAAAAGTTTGTGTGGGAGAGGCGGCAGTCAGGTCTTTAAACATATGAGCATACACCGGGCACTGACTTCCCATAATGGCATTAGTTGTAGTTATTGTCCATAGTAAGTCTGTTAGGTACAAAGCAGCAGTGGAAGCTAAGAATGCAATTGGTCTAGGAGATCATCATGTTCATCTTCAAATTATTATCATTATTATGAAATTCAGGCTTCTGTAATGCCGGCTGTCTCAGATTAGGAGCACGGTACATCTGTCAAGAGTTAGTCTTACACTCTCAAGCAATATATACCTATTCAAATTTCAAGTCCACATGATTATATATGTATCGATTAGAAATCCTGACATTTTAGTAACAACTTCACTAAAAGCTTCATCCTCTGAAAAGGGGCAACGATTGGTCTAGTCAGTTTGCCTGGTTAATAAATGAATAAAATAAAACAGTAAAAAATATTTCTGCTGTAACATGCAAAGCTATATTAAAAATTATATTTTATAGATATATGCCTGTGTTTGTTTTTATACACACACACACACACACATATATATATATATATATATATATATATATATATATATATATATATATATATATATACACACACACACACACACACATATATATGTATGTATACACATGCATGCATATGCAAAGGCACTGGAACTGATATCATCAATGCCAGCATTCTGAAATTAAATATTTCAGGAAAATTAAAACATTGAAAAAAAAATATTATCACCAAAATCCCAGGATACATTCAAGTCAAATTTGTCTGACTAGTGTCACTGCTATGGAAAGGGTTTTTAAAGATAAGATGCAGTGTTATGGGGGTTTTGCTCCACCTTGCTAATACCTGCTAACCCTAAACTAACCCTAAACCTGAAGCTTATTTTTAACACTAACACTAATGCAGCCAGATTGGACATACACTTAGACATTTATACATGTGCACGTGTGTGTGAGTACACACTTGCACACATACACACATGAGCGCACACACACAAACACGTGCACTCACACATGCACAGGCGCACACACACACACACACACACACACACACACACACACACACACACACACACACACACACACACACACACACACACACACACACACACACACACACACACACACACATGGAAACACACACCAACACACACATATACACACACACACACACACACACACACACACACACACACACACACACCAAACTATGCACTCACTTAACCCTATCCTAAACCTTAACTCCCACTCCTATACATTCACACAAAACTCCAATCCCCAATCCTGAAACCTTCAGAATATCTAAAGGTTTCGGAATTATTGTCCTAAATCCACACTTACCTTACCCACAATCCTTTGATGCTCTCAATATGAAATTTTAACATTTTAATGAACAGAACAAGCAATCATAATTCACAATAATTCGTGCTCCTATCAGTTCAGAGAAAATTCAATTCAGGGAACGGCATTTTTGGTGCACTTAACATCAAACATGCCATTTGTTGAACAATTCATACTGAGATTGTGGTACAGTGAAGATCGAGAAATTTGCCCTTTCATCACTGTAGTGCGATCTCGGAGTTGGTATATATAATTAGTGGGCAGGGGGTGCAGCCCCCCACATGAGTGGAATTCGAAGAACAGCATTACCCATGAAATGTAATTCGTTGAAGTGACATTTTGCTGAATTAATATAGACCCAATCATTCACACCATTAATCAATAGCTGATTTGATAGAGGGAATGACATTCATATATATTGACATAGATATAGGGATAGATATACCGATAACAGGCCTAAACATATGTAGGTGGAGGTGTCATGCTTCTAGTGAGGCAAAACCTCTATATTGAAAACTTGTTCAGGTCATCCTCCACAAATGAGTGAATCTCCTGTCTTTTAATATTAGGTAAATGCACACACTCTTCATAGCTATAGTCTATATACCCCACCATCTTTTCTGACACTCTTCTAAAACACTGTACTTAAGATCTTTCCTAACAGCATCCTTAAAACACCGCCATTTTGGTAATTTCCATTTGAATGCCACTGGTCCCAGTTCTAAACAACTTTACAGAATGCTATAGTAATATAGCCTTGAACAACTAATTTAAGCCTCTACTAACCCAAACCTTCAAATAGTCAGGGATACAATCATAATTACCAACCTCAAAGAGACATGCACCAAAATTTGAATCCTTCCAAACATAATAAGTGACTACCTTCCTGTTTTCTAGAACTCCTAGAGTCCTCCCTCAGATTGTCATGTGTCGACTATTCCCAGAAGACGAATGTCAACCTGATAATGGTCTGTTAGCTAATATAGATCAGAAACCTCTTGCACCATTTCACACCCAACAACAACCGTAGATGCCTTCACATTTATCCTCTCTGAAGTTCAGAACACTCCACTTACAGCCATTTAAAAATGCCCAGGGATGGTCTCACCCTTAACTTAACTCACAGCCAACATCTATGATGAAAGAGACACAGAGCCTGGAATGCATGGTAACAATTTCCTTCTGACAACCAGCTTCACCAGACATACCTTATCTTACCCATCAACATCTGTGCAGTGACAGAGACCTGGTTCAAGGCTCCAGTGAGTACCCCTGCATTACCAGGCTATAATTCATACCACACCTTTCGGCCACCTAACCTGGACCGAAACGCTAAAGGCAGAGGCGTGTCCATATTCATTAAGGATATCCACACCTCCAGACTAGTTGCTCAGCATAATGCATCCGAGATTATCCAAGTGTAACTAACTCTGGGCAAGACTGCAATCCAAATTGTAGCTTGCTACAGATCCCCCACCATGCCCCAGGATTCCCACTCCTCATTTCTTAATACACTGGAAAATATTAGGGTACAACCTAACACCCTAATAATGGGTGATTTCAACTACCCTACCATTAACTGGGAAAACTACTCCTGTACCAACTCTTGTGCTCAACGTTTTCTGGAATTCATAAATTCCAATGCCATGGATCAACTTATCCACACCCCACCAGGGGCAGCAATATCCTAGACCTGGTTATTACCAACATGGGCAACCGGTGCTCCACACCAGAGGTCAATTCCTCGTTGGTCAGATCCGACCATAAGCTAATCACCCTAGACATCCACATCCTTCCCCCACCCTCCATTAGGGAAACCACAGTAAAAAATTTCTCCAAAGCCAACTTCACGCTTCTTAAGACAGAAGTGGCAAACTTCACGACACCCATGCTGACAGACAATAGAGGTATGACTGCTGAATCCTACACAAATGCACTTTATAAGCACTTACATGAGTGCATGGATCATGCAATCCCTAACAGAACCAAGATGCTATCCTCCAAAAAAAAGGAAGCCAATCTGGTGGTCCCCTGCCATAAGCAAACTCTACAACAGAAGAAAGAAACTGTTGCAAAAAAGAGTAAAATCCCATGATTGGAGAAACTCCCTGGTCAGCTTCAGTAAGAAGCTGAGATCCCTCATAAAATCCTCCAAAGCTAGTTATGAAAACAAAATCGCCACTGACTCTAAAGACAACCACAAAGCATTCTATAGCTATGTCAAGAATCTCAATGGCAGCACTCAGATCTGCTCTGAGGTATAGCACAATGGCACTAAATATACAGAACCAATGGATATTGCCAACATCCTGGCAGATAGGTTCAGTGCTAACATTACCCCTCTGTCATCCCCTAAAGGGCCCATCTCTATACCAGAAGAATGCAATGTTCCTGTAAAAAACACACTATCCAAAGCCAAGAACACAGCATCCATGGGACCTGACGACATCCCAGGCTGTGTTCTACATGAACTACAGAATGAACTGGCACCCCACCTAAGTACCATGTTCAATCATAGCCTCACCTCAGGCTATGTGCCCACTGAATGGCGCACAGCGACAGTTATCCCACTCCACAAAGGGAGAGCCACCACAGACCCTGGAAACTACCGCCCCATTAGCCTAACGAGCCTGGTCTTCAAGGCTATGGAGTATATCATCATGCAACTTATAAACAATGACATTGGTAATCTCCAGACTCAGGACCCCACCCAGTTCGGGTTTGTAAAAGGCAGATCATGTCTCCTAAACCTGATAGACTTCTTTGAAGCAGTCACCAAAGCCGTAGATGAGGGTAAGGTGGTTCACACAGCTTATCTAGATCTTGCCAAGGCTTTCCCCCACTCTGGAATTTTAGATAAACTCACTAAACTAGGTATAAATCCCTATGTCACAAGATGGGTTGCCAACTGGCTCACTGACAGAACCCACACTGTGAAAGTAGCAGATTCCAAATCCAGCTTCAGACCAGTGACAAGTGGAGTACCACAGGGTTCAGTCCTGGGTCTTCTCATGTTTGGTATCTACTTCTCTGAAGTACAGGCCAACACAGAAGGTCTTTGGCTAATGAAGTTCATAGATGACTGCAAACTAGGAGCCATAATCAAAACTCCAAAAGATGTGGACATCCTACAAAAGGGCCTTGCTGAGACAGATGCCTGGTGTCAAAGCCATGGCCTCAAGCTCAATGCCAAAAAGTGCATTGTCATTCCTTTTGGTAAAAACTCAGTACCCATGAACTACCACATAGGTGGTAGTGTACTTAACACCGAAAGTGTGATAAGAGACCTTGGGACACAGGTGGACAGTAGTCTCTCCTTTGATAATCACATCGCCACAGTAGTCAGGAAATCCTTCTATGTGGCACACCTCATCACAAAAGGTTTCTCATCCAGGAAAAAAGAGGTCATTGTTCCTCTCTACTCGTCACTCATTAGACCCATTATAGAGTACAATGTCCCTTTTGGTATGTACCTCACAAGACATCTACAACAACTGGAAAGGGCACAGAAATACCTCACAAAGAGGATTACCGGCCTCAAAGAGATGCCCTATGCAGACCGTCTCAAAAAACTGCAGCTTTACTCTGTTGCATATCGCCTACTCAGAGGCGATCTCTGCCTAACACACAAAGCTATGTCAAACCCAGAGCTTTTAGACATGCTCCACTAAAAGAAATCCCAATCCCTACGAGCTACATGCTCTAGGGACCTAAACCTCGTCACCACAATAAACAGAACATGCTGGAGGGATAGATTCCTGTCACAGAGACTTCCCATACTCTGGAACAAGCTACCTATCTATATCAAACAAAGCTCTTCCTTAGCACTGTTCAAGAAAAATCTTGATGATTGGATGGGAGATAGGAAATTCACCCCGGGGATCACTTCTGTGGATCTGCTCGACAGTGGCACAGGAAAATTATTTTCTTGGGTGGCGAAAGCCACGGTACCTTTGGCTAGGCTTATATAGGCCCTAGGGCCAATAGCCTAGTACCGACCTATGAACCTATGAATTATCCACTCACTTACTTAAAGCTGTATACTGAAGACAAAATAGGCTGTAACTATAAGAAGATCAAGCTTTTCCTGAAAGAAATAAAACAACAGGTTGATCTCATCATATGGCCATTTCCCACTACAGGTTTCTCAGCTACCTTTCCTGATGAATACAAATCCTTTGTAGCATCTTCACTGCAAGTAATAACCACCACCATCATTTCAACTAATTCATCCATCACTGACTCACTAGATGATTACACCATGCAGTAGTACCCCCTAGCGAGGGGTTATCATGATTTGTTAATGATTTAACTGAAGACTTTTCTGGATTCAATCTCACATTATATGCAAATGATGTCTTACTCCTCCAAGCCAGTGAATCACATACAGTCCTATAAGAGGAACTACTGATAACTTTCACAAGATTATATAATTGGCCATTTAATAAAAAATATAAGCTAAATCCTGGAAAGGCAAATCTAATCCTATTTGTGTTCATCCAAAACACAGCCAATCTATCTAGCATCACACTTACAGAACCCGAAGACAATCGTATCACAATTGTCGCTGAATACAAAAACTTAAGCCTAATATTTGACCGTTGCCATTACTCTGCATGCCCTCTCCATAATGTCTACACCAAATCCTTGCACTTCCTTGTGTATAAATTTTCCTTTCCCACTTCCCTTGCAAGCAGCAGAAGTTCTAGTCCTTCATCTCGAGTCCATTCCCTTCCACTACAGATCCCAGAAAGGCATAAGTCAGTTTGATCTGGTACCTTCTTGCTCAGTAATTTACTAAGTATTTCTCTTATGCCCTTTATTACTGGTACAACCTTTCTACTATATATTTTTCTTTCTATTGCTCTTCACAATCAAGCATCACATATTGACACCCAGCTTCATAGGTAGGTACTAGGCTAAATGTGTTGGCTTTTGCCACCCCCTTAAATTAGATCCCTGTGCTTCTGTCCAGCAGAGCCATTGAAGTAAACTTTCTGTTTCTCATCCACTCATCAAGGTTTCTCTTGAAGAGGGTTAGTGAGGAGCTCTGCCTAATGTAGATTGGAATCTTGTTCCAGAGCATGGGAAGTCTCTGGGACATGAATCTATCCCTCCAGCACATCCTATTTATTGTTGTGGTGAGGTTTAGATCCCTAGAGCATGTGGCTCGAGGGGATATGGTTTTCTTTAGGTGGAGCATGCCCATCAATTCTGGGTTGGACTTGGCCTTGTATGTCAGGCAGAGATCACCTCTGACTAGGTGGTATGCAACCGAGTACAGTTGGAGTTTCTTCAGTCGAGCTGCATAGGGCATATGTTTGAGGCCAGTGATCCACATGGTGAGGTACTTTTGTGGTCTTTCCAGCTGATGCAGGTGTCTTGTAAGGTACATCCCAAATGGGGTGTTGTACTCTATGATGAGTCTGGTGAGTGATGCGTAGAGGGGCACAATAACCCCTTTTGATCTGGATGCAAACCCTTTTGTGATTAGATGGGCCACATAGAAGGATTTTCTAACTACTTTGGCAATGTGATTATCAAAGGAGAGGTTAGTATCTAATTGAGTCCCCAGATCCCTTATTATGTCTTCCGTATTTAGGGAGCTACCACCTATGTGGTAGTTTGTGGGTACTTTGTTTTCTCCAAAAGGGATGACTATGTACTTTTTGGCATTTAGCTTGAGGCCATGGTTTTGACATTAGGTATCTGTCTCAGTGAGAGCCTTTTGGAAGATGTCTGTGTCCACCGGAGAGTCAATTATATCCCCTAGTTTGCAGTCATCTGCAAACTTGGTCAGCCATAGTCCTGCTGTGCTTGACTGTACCTTTGAAAAGTATACGCCAAACAGGAGGGGTCCTAGGACCGAGCCCGGGGCAATGCCACTTGTAACCGGTTTAGAGTCAGTCCTAGCTCCCGCAACTCTTACCATGTGGGTTCTGTCCGTGAGCCAGTTGGCAACCCATCTCATGATGTAGGGGTTTATGTTCAGGCTGGTGAGCTTGTCTATAATACCTGAATGGGGAATGGTG
Source organism: Protopterus annectens (assembly GCF_019279795.1). Lineage (NCBI taxonomy): Eukaryota > Metazoa > Chordata > Ceratodontiformes > Protopteridae > Protopterus > Protopterus annectens. The sequence goes on from NC_056729.1 coordinate 1,757,529,340, forward strand.
TCAAAAGCCTTTGTGAGGTCTAGCTAGGCTGTGTGTACCACCTTTCCTTTGGCTATAGCCTTGGTAACTGTCTCAAAGATGTCCACCAGGTTTAGGAGGCATGATCTGCCCTTAAAGCCAAACTGGGTAGGGTCCAGTGTTTGGAGATTCCCAGTGTTTCTGTTTATGAGATCCATGATGATGTGCTCCATAGCCTTGCAGACCAAGCTAGTCAGACTTACAGGGCGATAGTTCCTTGGGGTCTGTTGTGGCTCCACCTTTGTGGAGTGGAATAACCATTGCTGTGTACCACTCTATGGGCATATAGCCTGTGGAGAGGCTGAGTTTGAATAGTGTGTTTAGGTGAGGGGTTAGTTCATGTTTGAGCTCATGTAGGACGCAGCCTGGGACACCATCCGGTCCCATTGATGCTGTGTTTTTGGCTTTGGAGAGGGCTGTTTTAACCTGAGTGTCTGTGGTTTCAGGGGCACTACATTCTTCTGGTATGGTTATGGGTCCTTTTAGGGGTGAGAGGTGGGTGAAGTTTGCACTGAACCTGTCTGCCAGGATATTGGCGATATCTGCTGGTTCAGTGTATTTTGTGCCATTCTGCACTAACTCCGAGGAGATCTGAAAATTGCCACTTAGATTCTTGACATAGCTAAAGAATGCCTTGTGGTTATCTTTGGAGTCCCTTGCAATTTTTCTTTCGAAGCTAGCCTTGGATGATTTGTTGTCATCTCTGGTGGGGGTGTTGACCAGTTGATCCAGGTTGTTTGAGTTTATAGATTCTAGTAAATGTTGGGCAACGGAGTTAGTACTTGAGTAATTCTTCCAGTTAATGTTTGGGTAATTGAAATCACCCAATATCAGGGTGTTTGGTAGGACCTTTATGTTTCCCAGTGTCCCTAGAAAAGTGGAATGGGGGTCCTGGGACATGGTGAGTGATCTGTAGCAAGCTACAATTTGAATTGCAGTTTTGCCTGATGCTAGTTGCACGTGGATGATCTCTGAAGCATCGTACTGTGCCACTAACTTGGAGGTGTGGGTATCCTTAATGAATATGGATATCTCCCCACCTTTTGTATTTCGGTCTGGGTTTTGTGGCCCAAAAGTATTGTATGCGTTGTAGCCTGGTAGTGCTGGGGTGCTCTCTGGAGCCTTAAACCAGGTTTCTGTTACTGCACATATATCGATTTTCTCCATATTGAGGAGTGCCTTGAGTTCGTGCATTTTGAGGTTTAGACTTCAGGCATTGAGTAGCATTACCCTCAGTTTTTTGTTACTTGTGCTATTTATGGTGGTAGGTTTGTCTTTTGAGCCTTGCCTAAAAAAGGCACTATGGGGGTGGCAAGAGCCTTGGCCAGTATTTGAAAGCCTAAGGGTAACAGGTGCAAGCCATCTCTAGCGAAGCAGTGTGGCTTGTAGAGCATGTCATCCCAGGCTGATAGACACTGGATCCCCTTTGAATGACACCAGAAGCTTAGCCAATTTTTGAAATGGATCATGTTTTCTTTATACCATGGTATAATTCTTGGTGAGAGCAGGATGCTGCTCAAGGTAAGGGTCATACCAGCCAGGGCTACTTGATCAAAGAGCTCCTCCATGTCTCTTTTCATGTAGTCCAGGGAGGTATGTCTCAGGTCTTTCACACCAATATGGAAATGACAGAGTCACATTTGTACTTGTTCTGGAATGACCTGAGTGCTTGTGTTATGTGGTGGATCCTGGCACTCGACAGGCAGCTAACACTAACTTTCTCCTTGTTCAGCCTAGTGAGTGGGACATCAGTGTGCCTGACTATAGAGTCACCTATTACTAGTATGTTGGGTATGTTATTTTGCCTTAAGGGCTGTGATTGTGTGGCACACTGATGGCAGTCTTGTACTTGTATGTAAATAGCCTATGTTTTTATTAAGTTCTTTCAGCTCATTTACTGTACCTAATTATCAATGTAACTCTGTTGGAGCTTTTCTCCCCGGGCCTCCGCTGAAAAAGGACATGTATCCAGTCGGACCATCCCGGTTAACAAATGT